>NC_058409.1:126228051-126528051 GCF_002201575.2 Neomonachus schauinslandi
GCCACTGAGCAGAGAGGGGAGGTGAGGACAGCCTCTGGGAGAGAGGGGAGGTGAGGGCAGCCTCTGAGCAGAAAGGGGAGGTGAGGGCAGCCTCTGAGCAGAGAGGGGAGGTGAGGACAGCCTCCGGGGAGAGAGGGGAGGTGAGGGCAGCCTCTGAGCAGAGAGGTAAGGAAGAGAGTGCTGTAGGTGAGTGGTGGGGTGGGGGTGGTGCTAGAAGGTCAGTAAGATGAGATGTGGGCTAGGTCAGGTGGTTTGGTAACCAAAGCCACAAAACAGAGTTTCTTTCTTTCTCCACCACCCCCTGCCCCGCCCCCCAGCCCTCCCCAGTCCTCTGAGGAATTCTGCTAGGTGTGGGCCTCTCCTCAGAGGCACTCTAAATACAAAGAACTCCACAGACCTTCCAAACTCAAAACAAGGTGCTCGTTATTGACAGCCTCAGTCAAGATGCCACCTTCTCATGGGACCCAATTGTCGGGGTATCAATCATCTCAAACACAAGATGCTGAGCCCTGACACTCTCTGCTGTCACTGCTGGAAACAGAGCGACACCTCACACTCCTCATGGGGACTAGGGGACACCACGAATTTTCCTGTGAGCTACACAAGGCCAAGCCCAGCAGCCTTGGCAGCCCCACATCTACAAAGAGCAAAGCACACCAGGCCGGGGGAATCGTGCCTACAACAACTTCCACCAAGACCACGGTAGACAGCACCACAGTTTGCTCTTGGGTCTCTCTTGGGATTTCCTTGCTCCGGAGCTTTGAGGGAGCTTCTAGAGGAAGAGAGAAATGATGGAAGCAGCCCTCCTAGAAAGGTACAAAGGAACAGCCGCTGGAGCTGGAGCCTTGGAGGGCGGCAGGACCCAGGCACACGCTGAAGCCACAGCTCGCCCTGCCCGCACCGGAAAGCAGGGGTACCTGGCTTCCACGAGGCCCTCGGGGTGTTGCTGCCTTTGTGGCTGTGAGCTTGCCAACTTTCACGGACACTGACGTTCCTGAGATCATTCCACAGTGGATCGTGCGTGCGCTAAGGGCCTTGGCTGAGGCTGATACTGTTCTATTAATTAAAAATTAAGGCTCCCTCAAGGAAAACTACTGACCCAGAAACTAAGACAAGCATAGCGCAGAAAAAAATAAAAAAGCACGATTTCTTCCTCTGCTTGTCCATTTCCTAGAACAGTCCTTCCAAGCGCTTTCTGCACCCATTGTTTTCACACGAGAGCCCTGTTGGGGATTAAAAACACACACAGAAAAGGAGGAAATGAGTAATTTATGTGGAAATGCTCAAATTAATAATTGTAGGCCAGTGGTAATTGCTAAGAATTATTGCAGTCTGAAGATACAAGTGGTAAAGCCTCACTACCTAAAATGATTTTGTGAAGGAGCTTTCTCCGCTACATAAGGGTGGGGAGAGGGTGCCCTCTTGAAGTGGGAGATAGGTTGTCAGAGCACCCAGCAACTTGGAACGTGGCCCCTTGCTTCAGCTTTTCTTCCAGGGTAATTTCCTACTTACACAGAGTGAAGCTGGGATTAATGATACAGGCGTAGTTTATCAAGTTGGCTTGGTGGTTAGTGGTCTAGGACAAGGTAGCCACGCAGAGCAGTGTGTAAAAAGAAAAGTCTTAGGTGACAGAGGATGGGGAATTAATTCTCCCCACTGACTGGAGTGCTTTCCCTGAACTTGACATTCCTTGCTGAGTCCGGTGGGCAGAAGTGGGAGCAGGTGGGTGCTGCAGACACTCCTGAAGCCCCTAGGACGGGCTCACCCCTAAGACAGAGGGTGGGGTCTAACTCCCAGGCTCCATCATAAACACACACACACACACACACACACACACACAGGCAGCCAGCTGTCAATCAAGTGACTTCCTGGAGGAGCCTCGCTCTCTCATCTGGGATGTGCAATAAGACCCTTGGGACTGACTAAACAAAGCCGAATTTCTGAATGAGTGAAAACTTAATGAATGTCCTTCCTTTTCCACATGGCTGGCAGTACTTGGGCAGTGATTAGACAAATCAAAATTACTCTCATCTGGTTAAATAGGAAAACAATTCTCTTTCCTGCCCCTGTGTGCAAGGAATGAGACCTCCTGAGTTGGCAAAAAGTAGGTCTCCCAATGGAGTATTAATAGCTAAACACTGTGATTGCTGCCCACCCTCAGTGGGTGAGCCAAGTAGCTGGGCCATCTCTCTCCTTTATGCCCTGGCAACATTTCAGGGTCTTTAATCCAACATCTGCCAGGTGCTTTGTATATGCCAGGCACTGAACTAGGAATGAGGGTGCATACCAAGAAGGCCCTAAGTCGTGATTCTGCCACAAGGTAGGTAGTAGCCCCATGTGCCCAAGTGGGACTCTCCATACCAAAGGGTGGCCCAATCGGTTGCCAGGGTAGCCACCGACCAAGGGTAGAAGCAGCCATATTATCTGACAGACCCTGAGGTCAGAATTCTCCATCAACAAAGTCTTTGCTCACTGTTATAGAACCATGGAGCATGACTGAGATCTGAGGGACACGGGTGTGTCCTCACCTCCTCACTGAATGTGTGGTCATGAGCAAAATCCCTTATCCTCCCTGAGTCAGAGGTTCTTCATCTATAAAAAAGGGTGAAAAATGTCCAGGGTCCCATACCAGGGCAGAGTATGGAAAACTGTTTTTAACACTGTAAGCTATGTATAAGTATAGTTTTACGATCTAGATTCATCACTTGAATAGATCCTGTCATTTAATACATGTCTGGTCCCCAGACAAGCACTTTTCATAACATTTTCAACACAGATAAATACCAAGGGCAGACAGGTTGGGAGCCCCATTACAAGGGTTTTGAATATCCCTCTTCTTGCCCCTCTCTTAATCTAAATGGGGCCCATGCTTGCTTCCTCAGATAGCAAGGTAAGTACGGATACTCGGGGTACATTTTCACCTGACATAGCAGAGATCTGACCTTACAGAGTGAGTTAGTGCAGATTCTTACATTTTTTTCATCAGTCACAAATATCTCTACCACCGCCCCTCCCCACCCCCGCCCCCGGCCGGCACAAAGACATAAAATTACATGCTTTTGGCTCTTCTGGCATTTTGCTTTATTTTGCTGCTTGTATTTAGGTGCAACTTAAGATTGTCACATTGTGTGATTTGTTTTCCATCTTCAATGGGGGGTGGTGAGCACAGCTCAAAAGAAAACTATTTGCATTGTTTAATAACACCAGCCAACCGTGGTGGTCTAATATGAGATCTCACACACACACACAACTTTAAATACCATAAATGATTTCTTAACAATCAGGCCATAATTTTTACATCCAAATGAATGTTTTCCTTCCAGAAATATCTGAAGGGAAAAATTTTTATGTTGTTTTTAAAATGTTCTGAAGAGAACTCATCCAAGAAGGCTATTTTTAAGTTTGTCGGTTTGAAAGTACTAATTCGAGGATGTCTATTAAAATCAGTCACCTTGTTTTATTCTTCAACAACATGTACATCTCTATCTTTTGTTAATATTCAAAATATTTAACAATTGGTACAGTCAGTGCACCCACCAATCAGAACAGACCCAGCCTGAACGCAGTGCCAGGGCATGCTGGCTGGCTCTCAGGCAGTTACATAGATAAAAGGATTCCTATGCCTTGAGCTGGAAGGGATATTTAAACCCTAGTCTTACAGATGAAGGACAAATCCCATATTCAAGAACTCTTAATCATAGACTACATAGTAAACTCAGATGAACTGGGGCAGGGACAAGATCATTCAGGGAACAAATGGTTCCCAGTGAGAGTTCTTGCTTTCCATCCAGAGAAAAAGCAATCCGAGGGCTTAGGATTATTTCAGATATTCAAGATTTATTTCAGCTTATTACCCCACCCATAATGTATTTTTGCAATAATAGCTGATGGTCCTACTTTTCATAATGTTGATACAAAGCTGACTGCTCTCTCATGGGCAGGTCTACCTAACGTAAATGTTCACTAAGCAATTTAGCCAAAACCCAAGACGTGGCTTCTATTTCTCTAAGTGATCACACTGGTGTAAACTTCATTTAGTGGATCTAGTGGCATTTTGTTCCAGATCACTGTTCCTCACAATTAGCCAGTCAGCTCCACACATGCTATTTTGAAAGACAAGTCTATCAAACTCTTCCTGACATTGGGCCAAGGTTCTCTTTTGCTATATCCTTCACCCTCTTTTGCTCGGCCAAAACAATAGACTCACCTATTTGGTGTTTCATATCCCAGACGTTTCTAGGTTTTAAGAATCTATTTCCCATCTAGTACTTAGTTCTTTCTTGGCCTTACTTCAAGTTCTTCCTTCAGGTAGTTTTTCTGGAAGTAGGAAGTTTAGGGGCTATTTCAACACAGGATGATGACCAAGATTAAAACAATAATATTACAGCCTTGGATCTAACAACATATCAAAATGTTCTTTATCCTTGTTGCCTTTCTTTGTTGTAAAGTCAACATCAAATAAAAGAGGACTTATCCACAATCCCTAGACAATCTCCTTTTATATGTATTCATGTCACTTTCAATTTTGTATCTCTGTTATTGTATTTTTTACATCCTATAATAATTATTTGTTCATCTTCCAGAATATGAGTTCCTCAAGGGTAGGGTGTGTGTCTTATTGATCTTTTGCCCCCTCCCCACCATGTAACACAGGGCCTGGCATGTCATATGAATCATAAATATGAGGGTGTATATGTGTGTTTAAAAGAGAGAAACTTGGGGTACCTGGATGGTAGTGGTTGTTTGAGTGCCTGAGTCTTGGTTTCAGCTCAGGTCATGGTCTTGGGGTTATAAGATCAAGCCCTTGCATCAGGCCCACTGCTCAGCATGGAGTCTGCTGAGGTTTCTCTCTTCCTCTCCCTCTGCCCTGAACCCCTGCATGCTCTCTGTCTCATTCTCTCTCCCTCTCTCAAATAAATAAATCTTAAAAAAAAAAAAAAACGAAAAAGAAAGAGAGAAACTCAAGTCACTGTGGTACTTTTTTTGTGCAAGTCATTCATTGATGGTAAACCAACTGGCCTGGCTGATATTTTCATAAAGGAGGTAGCTCATGCTATGAGATAAGATTAGGTAACCAGGGTTTCTAATCCTACAAGGAGACTAACAGTAAAACTCCCAGAACCAAGTCCCTCAGTAATGACTCCTTAACACTATCAGAGATATGTAACCACTGTGAAGATAAGGACTCAAGTATTTACTGCATTGCAGAAGCAGTCCCAGCCTTTATTATTATTCTACGAGCCACATGGAAACTATAAAATGCTCCAATTGATACTGCAGACAAAATAGAAGTTAACTTGTTGGACCATTTTAAAACCCAATCCACGTGTCCCTGAGGAATTCATTAACTGTTCATGATTAGAGAAGAGACTTCTAGGTATCATGCCATTCCATCTTCTGTGGGGTCACCTTTACTCCCATCTTGTGCCTGGTGACTATTTATCACTCAGCTTGGTCTCATCTTAATCAACATCTCCATAAAGCTGGATTAAACAACAATTCTTGACATTACCCAACAGTGCTTTCTCCTAAATTATTTTATGATTTTTATACTTAAATTCTACTTTTTTATTTTATTTATGATGATCCCCAAGAGTTCAGATTTTTGTACAAATTTAAAAGTTTGCTTTTAACCCCAAGGCCTAAGGCCTTTAACTTTAAGGTTCCCTTTGTCTTGTCTGACTCTCTGGATTTTTAGCCCCCTGAATGTTGCCTGAGTAGGAGTAAGAAGCATGCATTCACTGGGGTTGAATGGCTGTGTAGAATGCTGCTCTGGTTAGATGTGTCACACTGTTGGGCAAGTGTCACATGGTCAGATCAAAACTCATCACTGGCCATCTACACTTCTTCAGCAAAGAGAATATTTCTCCGCTAGTAGCTAGTGCTGCCCTCTGGTCTTCCTTTTAACCATCAAACTACATTACATATTCCATATAACATGTTTCAACCTAATATAGCTGTTGCATTAAAGGGAATTCCATAGAATTAAAAGGGGAAAAGTAGACTGAAAACTAAGAGTAATATATATATCTGGGAATATAACTCTTAGTAGCTGCCTGAGCCAATTTTTTAACCTTAGTCAATTCCATGAATAATTTAAAAACACAAAGAGCAGAGTGCTTGGCACATAAAAGGTACTGGATAAATATTTATCCAGTGATTGCATGAATACTTCTGCACTTAAAAATAAATCTCTATATTTACTAATTAATTTGCATTAGGGTAAGCATCACACATTTTAAGGGCATAGACCCATGTGGCCAATTCAGAAATGTTTTATTCTATACTAATAATTACCACTCCCTTGAAGTATCAGAATCCTACATGAATGGCTTAAAAGGCCATAAAGTTCTCTTGATTTTCATGTATAATCTCTATGTCTGGCCTGAACAATAGAACTTCCTGTAATGTTAGAAATGAAGTAGATCTGCACTGTCCACTACAGAAGCCACAAGCCACATGTGGCTACTCAGCCCTTGAAATGTGGCTAGTACAACTCATCAATTGAATTTTTAATTTTATTTAATTTTCATTAAAATCTAAGTAGCCACATGTGGCTAGTGGCTACTACATTGGAATGCATGCCTCCATAAAAGGATCAGAAAACAAAATTTGAAATATGGGAGAACACATTTAAAGGCATTCCTATATGTTTTCGCCATTTCTGCTCTCCCATGGGGGTGACAGTTTATTCATTTATCTTGACTTCCCTTAATGTGATCATTTTTTAATTTTGTAGCTTTAAGGATGGTTAATGCTGTTCCATCAACCAATTCTTTGCTCTGTGGTTCTTAAACTTGGCTGTGCATCAGCATCATCCCCAGAGATGTGTTGCAGCAAGTCTGGGGAGGGGACTGGGCATCTGTGTTTTTGAAGCTCCACAGATGATTCTGATCTGCATCCAGGCTTGGGAACGACTCCTTTACACCAGAGATCCCAAACCAGCAGCCCTGGGGCCAAATACACCCTCAAAACATATGTTCATCCCACACAGTGTTTTAAAATGTTTTGAATTAGTTGCCAACTTCTACAAATTGTATTTTTTTTTATCCAAAAAAAAAAAGTGAAGTTGAGTAAAGGCTGCCCCCTTTGGATATAGAACATAATTTCTTTGGTCCAGTACTACTTGTCTGCCTCATACTGGCCCAGCTCCCAAAAGACATTGAGTTTAAGACCCCTTTCTTATCCCCTCTCTATGTAATACTTGCCAAAACAGGCAAAAATCCCTTTATATCGATGCACCATTCCTAGGAGGGAGTACCAACTATTTTATCATGGGGCTGCCTATAATCATCCTGCCAGCCTCAAGAAGATTATCCCACCATCTTGGAAAACCCCAAATAAGTATGATGGAATTCTCAAAAAGAGAATGGGTCCCAACCCAGGACCATGAGACTAATATTGTTCAGGGGCAAATCATTAAATTCAGGGAAAAGATGGCCTTACTTTTTATTAGTTTATACCCCAAACTCTCTCACCTAAAGCACCATAAGGCAAGCCAACAAAACTGTCAGGGAGGGCATCTTTGTTATAAATTCTTATCTCTATTTTGAAAAAAAACTTTTTATGGCTGGGAATCCTTCATCTAGTTTCCTTTCCAATACATCTGTATTCAGCCATGGTTTCTCAACATTAAAAACAGCTGATCACATTTGTTTATCTTTCTCTCTCTTGAGAATCCCCTATAATAATAGCTAATAAATGAAAATATGTAAGCCCAAACAACGAAATAAAAGTGGAAGGGCCATTGATGAAAACTAGGTAGAGGAGTGCTAATTAATTTAGAAGGGCAGAGGAATGCTTAGCTTCAGAGGATTTGTGGAAACAATAGATCTTCTTCCCAGAAAAATGTATGCATGTCAAACATTTTGCAACCAGTTTTAGGGGTTTCACAGGTCCCTGAATCCCATCCACTGATTCCTAGTAGGAAAAGTCATCAACCTGAAACATGACACACTACTTGGTAAATACTTATACCGGATACAAAGCATCAAAATGTCAGCCACAGCTTTGTCAAGTGCAACATAATTTTGGATCAAATACTGATTAGGCTTTATTATTAACAAAAGGGAAAGTAGCCTGGCATACCATTAGGCTTTGAGTAATATGCAGGGAATAAATGGTCTCACTCCCAGGATCATGTTAAACTGTCATCTAGAACGTATAACTGAAGGCACGGTGGATTTCTCAGCGTATAATAAATGTGTGATATTTGAATTTTTAAACAAATCCTTAGGGACATCCGTGACAAGACTGAGACATTTTCTGAAATTGTGCACATTGGAAACAGTCACTTGATGCCTTAGCCTGGTCAGTTCCACTAAGTCAGAACTGACTCTTTTGCTCCATTTTTTATCCCCCTGAGTAGCAATTGGTTCCATCACTGAAGTGATAAATTAGGAGTCACCTTAAGGCATAAGCATGCAATATGAAACAATCTTGTCTTCTAATCTGAAATGCCTGCATTTCCATCCTCATGTATTTCTACATATGACAGGCATCAAAGGTAAAGTGAAGAAGTTGTTTGGTGTTTGTTTTTTGTTTTTGTTCTTGTTTTTTTTCACAAAATGGCTTGCAGTTTTGTTTCAGCCACTTGAGAATGTTTAGACTGTTGGCACATCTTGATTTCTCCCCAAGTTATGCAACAGATATCTCTCAAAAATCTTCATGTGCTGATCCTTCTCCTTTTTGCTTTCTGCAGATGCACTCTCCACCCTGCTCTAGGCCCCTGGGAGGCTGACCACTGTGAACCACGTCTCCCAGGCTCCCCTGACAACTGGCTTCCACTAGTCAATGGAAGCCCTGATGGGAGATCTGAACTAGAGAACTTTGAGACAGAAGACTGAACATGCTTGGAAGGGCAAGAATGAGAAATAGGGCTGAAAACAGAACTGATGAAAAGCAAATGTCTGGGTGATCCTTGATGATCTGCTCATATTTTTAAATGAGGCATTGAAAAGATGATAAGGCAGTCTGGGTCTGTTATCAGCGTTGGTTGTTTTGTCTTCTTTGTGTCAGATGATCAAGAAGAAAGATAGCTATTATTCTCTCCACCCCAACCTAAGTCTCTATCTCTGTTACTGTCTCTCCTAGAAAAATGCCTGCAGCAAGGTATCTACTAGGTAGGCAAAAATTTAGAAGTTTCTTCCTGGAGAAATTGAATGGTCCTAAAGAAGAGACCTCCATATTTTTCCTTTCTGGGTTCTCTGAGATAGTGCCTACTGCTCCCACATGACCACTCTACAGCAAAGCCGAGAAACTTGTTTACGGACCCAGAGCTCCCTGTCAGCTTTTCTGTGTCCCATTCTTAAATATAAATGAATAGACAGGGATCACCAGGCATTTGAGCACCTTCAACATGCAAGAAAATTTCTGAAATAAAAAATTCACTGGATGAAATTTGTGATCAGTTGGATACCATAGAAGAGAAGATCAGTGCATTTAAAGAGAGGAAAATGGGAACTATCTAAACTAGAAAAATGGAGAAAAATCAGTAGAATATAAAAAATGAGTAGTTTGGGGGTCCTGTATAATAACTGGAAACCTAGAAGGAGAAGAGAAAGTATGGTGCAGAAAGAAATACTTGAAGACAAAACGTGATGAAAAATACCAGCTTACAAATTCAAGAATTTCAGTGAAGCCTGAGCAGAATAAGCACAAAGAAACCCATACTAGGCATATTATTGTTGAATTAGTCAAATGACTAAAAACCAAAGATAAAGAGAAAATCTTAAAAGCAGTCAGAGGAAGAAGACACATTACATACAGGGCACAGTGATGATATGGCACTGAATTCTCAGTCAGAAATGATGAAAGCCAAAATACAGAGGATCAACATCTGTAAAGTGCTAAAAGAAAAAAAAAACCCTATAATTTTGGAGTTCTATAGTCAGAAAAAATATTCTTCAAAAATGAATGCAAACTAAAGACATTTTTCTGTTAAGCAAAAGCTGAGTGAATTCATCATCAGCATTTCCAAATGACAAGACAGGTTGAAAAAAGTATTCTTTAGGCTGAAGGAAAATGATACTACATGGAAACTCAGATCTACACAAAGGAACATAGAGTGGCAGTAATGGTAAAAAAAAAAAAAAATTGTGGGTAAATATAAGTGACTTTTCTCTTTTATTTTTAATTTCCTTAAAGGATTTTTGACTGTTTAAAGCAAAAATAATAATGCCTGTTCATATAATAGAATATTACAATAAAAAAAAGAGAGAGAAAAGAAATAAACTACTGATACAACAAGAGTACATATTGAAGGGTTCAATTTATATCATGTACTAGGACTGACATACTTAATCTAATGTGAAAAATCAGAAATTTGATTATCCCAGGAGAGTGGGGTGGTGGGATTGACTGAGAAAGGGCACAAGGGAATTTTCTAGGGTGATGAGAATGTTCTGTGTATTTTTTTTAAAGATTTCTTTCTTTATTTTAGAGAGAGAGAGAGAGCGCATGCATGCATACAAATGGGGACGGGGCAGAGGGAGAGAATCTTAAGCAGACTCCTTGCTGAGTGCAGAGCCTGACAGGGGGCTCAATCTCATGACCCTGAGATCATGATCTGAGTCAAAATCAAGAATCAGAGGCTTAACCAACTGAGCCACCCAGGCACCCCAGAGAATGTTCTGTGTCTTGAGAGGGGTGTGGGTTACGTGGGCACCTGCATATCAAAACTCATTAAAATATACACTTATGATCTGTGCATTTTACTGTATGTAAGTTATACCTCAAAATTAAAAGGCAAAAAATTAGATAAAATTTCATTCATAATCATGAAAAATAAGTTTTAACAATATAAAGATGGAAGATAACTTCTTTGACATGATGAATTAAAACCCCCTTATCAAAAGCCTATTTTAAAAAAGCCTATTGAAAACATCAACATTTTAGTGCAAAATTTAGAAACATTTTAATCAAAGGCAGCTAGAAGACAGAGATACCTGCTGATAGCCATATTGGTCAATACTGTATTTACCATTGCAATAAAACAAAAGAATGACAGAGATGGCATGACTTTTTACTACACACCCTTTTTAAAGAAAAATTGTTGTTTTTTTTTTTTTAACATTTTATGTATTTATTTGAGAGAGAGAACAAGTGATGGGGGGGAGGGGCAGAGGGAGAAGCAGGCTCCCCGTTGAGCAGAGAGCCCGACCAGGGGCTTGATCCCAGGACCCTTAGATCATGACCTGAGCTAAAGGCAGACGCTTAACTGACTGAGCCACCCTGGCACCCCTACTACACACCTTTTAATATTTCTTAAAGCATGTGAATATAATGCCTATTACAAAATTAAATGAGAATATCATAAATAAATGTTGCTGCCTTAGCTAGGGAAAAAAATAAATGAGCTATAATAATGAATGAATATCATCCTTTTCTGACAATATTATTATCTGTATAAAAAAAAAAATGCAAGGGGCACCTGGGTGGCTCAGTCAGTTAAGCATCTGCCTTCGGCTCAGGTCATTATCCCAGGGTCCTGGGATTGAGCCCCGCATCTGGCTCCTTGCTCAGCGGAGAGGCTGCCGCTCCCCCTGCTTGTGCTCTCTCTGACAAATAAATAAAATCTTTAAAAAAAAAAAAATCCAAGAATATCTATAGACAGGTTACTAGACTTCTGGTGTCTCTTCCCCTTATAAGGAAACCAGTTTTATTGGATTAGGGCCCTGTTCTTGTGACCTCATTTAACCTTAATCACCTGCCTAAAGGCCTTACCTCCAAATACGGTGATGTTGGGGGTTCGGGCTTCAAAATATGCATTTTTCGAGGGGACAAAATTAAGTCCATAACAATTAGACTCACTAGTTCATTAGTGTTTCAATTATGCATTGTATAAAACCATCCCAAAACTTGTTTTATTGTCTCAATGCAATAATAATAATTCAATATTTCTCATGATCCTACATGTAGCCAGCTGGTTCCTTTGCTTCATGTGGTGTTTATAACACAATTTTTTCGCTAGCACAAAACATGGTTTACCATCCTTCTGGACTTCAAGAGTAGCTTCCCCACTGCTTTTTCAAGCTTCTGCTAACAGTCTCCTCGTTGCCCTGGTAGACTCTCTCCACTGTCCCAAAGCCATGCCACATGCATTACATTGTTCCTAGAGCAGCATCCCACTTCCAGGTACCAATTTCTCGTTCAGCTAGTGTTTGTTGTGGAATAAAATACCCCCAAACTTAATGGCCTAAATCACCAACAATTCATCCTTTCATGCAATTCTGTGGGTCGGCTAAGCAATTCTCTGCTGCTTTCGCTTAGGCTTCTTCACGCAGCTGCATTCAGCTGGCAGGTCAGCTGGCTGGGCCCTGAACTTAGCTGGGACAGCTGGGTTTCTCTTCCCATATGTTCTTTTATCCTGGGCTTCATTATGGTATGGTGGTCTCAAGGCAGCAGTCCAAGAGAGTGAAATCAGAAACCATATCACTTCATGTACGCCAAGCTCTGGAGCTTGCAAAATTGTCCCTTTTGCCACATTCTACTGGGTAAAGCAAACAGCAAAGCCGGCCCAGATACAAGAGGTGGGGAAATAGGCCCCACCTAGAAGGAGGTGCAAAGAATCTGTGGCCATATTTACCACAGAAAGTTATGCCATGTTCCTACACGGAAAGACTCAATATCATAAAGATGTCAGTTCCTTCAAATAAATCTGCATGATGTCCTATCAACCAAAAATCCCAACAGGGTATTTCAGGAAACTTGGTTAAGTGGTTCCTAAAATTCATATGGAAGAGCAAAGGGCTCAGTGATTTGGAGGAAGGACTGGTCTTCACAGATATCAAGACCTTTTGTAAAACTATGAACAGCAGGCTATTAGTATAGCAATATAAAAATCAGCCAGTGGAAATGGTTAACCGCGTGAAAAGATGTTCGTTGTCCTTGACTGTGGAAGACAGATAGTCATTGCTCACAAATTTTCCCTCTTTCTTGCTAACAGACTATCCTGTCCCTCCTCCCCCACATCCAATAACCAAGGGAGTCCTTCTGAAGAGCCACAAAGTGTGCATCTTGATCAGTTCATGATTGGTTTAGAAATGAGCATGTGATGGGAATCCAGCCAATGAGACATGAGAGAGCACCTGCTAGGTGTTCTGAATGTTTTATAACTCTTTAAAAGGCACAGGAGGAAAAGACAGGGCCTCTTCACTTCTTCCAGGGTTTGGAAACTGTTGTGCAAGAGTTGGATCCTCAGAGCTACTCCTCTTTCTGCAACCATGAGAGAACATCTGAATCAAAAGGCAACATCCTGAGAATTACAAAGAGAAAATGAGGAGAGAGAGAGGATTCTTGAGGTCTTTGAGCTATTCATTTAACTTCCCTTGGTACCTCCTGAGTAGGGTGCAGAGCAACAAGCAAGTCACGTGAAGCCATACTATATGTGGCATAAGTGAGATGTAACACATCGCAAATGGCTCGATGGAGCAATTCACCTTATGACTTAACAGTGAAAACACTGATGTTAACTAGACTTAGTGTGGTGATCATTTTGCAACACTGTGTGATAGATTAGATCACCAAAATGCTTTTGTCTTATGACTGGAAGATTGTACTTTTAGACCAACATCTCTCTATTGCCCCCCCTCCCCCGGCCCCGTTCTTGAGACTTCGCATAAAAACCCCCCTATCCTTGAATATTCTTCATATATATACTTCTAGTCATAGGAGTTTGGCTTTTCTAGATTCTGCATATAAGTGATATACAGTATTTGTCTTTCTCTGCCTTACCTCTTTCTCTTGGCATAGTGCCAGTAAGATATATTTTTAAGGTACATATTTCTACTAGAAAATACCTTAATTACAGACTTCACTTTTGGTGAGTTAAAAACTTTGTGATTTCTCTCTCAATTTTTGAAAATTACAGGGGCGCCTGGGTGGCTCAGTCGTTAAGCGTCTGCCTTCGGCTCAGGTCATGATCCCAGGGTCCTGGGATCGAGCCCCGCATCGGGCTCCCTGCTCCGCGGGAAGCCTGTTTCTCCCTCTCCCTCTCCCCCTGTTTGTGATCCTGCTCTCACTATGTCTCTCTCTGTCAAATAAATAAAATCTTTAAAAAAAAAAAAAAGAAAATTACAGAAGAATTTGCACTTGTGGAAAGACTATTTATTATGTTTTAAGTTTTTTTTTTTAGTAATCTCTACACCCAGTGTCAGGCTTGAACCCACAACCCTGAGATCAAGGGTCACATGCTCTTCTGACCAAGCCAGCCAGGCGCCCCTGTAAACTTGTGGAAAGTTTTAAACTGAGGAGATGCTAAAGAACTGCATGTGGAGGAGATGGTTGAGGGAGATGGGGTAACTGGGTGATGGACATTAAGGAGGGAACGTGATATAATGAGCACTGGGTATTACATAAGACTGATGAATCACTGAACTCTACATCTGAAACTAATAATACATTGTATGTTAATTAATTGAATTAAAAAAAAAAAGAGATCAATGTCCTGAAACTGCAGCCCCACCCCTTCCTCTATCACCCAGAGGGAGAGGAGAGCACAGACTCAGTTTCCAAAAATACTTCTTAGCCTTCTGTATCTTTTAGTATCTTCTTTTAAACAGAGATTGGTAGCCATGGGACCAACAGCTTTTTCAGTCTGTCTAGTTAGCAGAAAAATAAAACATTGTTTTCCAGGTGCCATGTTGATTAGAAAAGAAACCATCTATCAAAACCCAATCATGGGCGCCTGGGTGGCTCAGTTGGTTAAGCGACTGCCTTTGGCTCAGGTCATGATCCCAGGGTCCTGGGATCAAGTCCCGCATCGGGCTCCCTGCTCTGCGGGGAGCCTGCTTCTCCCTCTCTCACTCCCCCTGCTTGTGTTCCCTCTCTCGCTGTGTCTCTGTCAAATAAATAAATAAAATCTTAAAAAAAAAAAAAAACCCAATCATTATAGCTCTGTTGATTGCATAGTGATATAAGATGTTATTCATAAAACTGAAAAAAATGTTAAGGAATATAATTCTTTTTTAAAAATTCAATCAATGCAACTCACTGGAAAAAAAACATAGTTATCTCAATAGATGCAGAAAAAATATGATCAAGAAAAAAATCTCTCTCAACAAACTACAGTTGACCTTTGAACAATGCAGAGGTGGACCCACCCTCCTGTGCATTTGAAAATCCTCATATAAATTTTGAAACGCCATAAAAGTAACTACTAATAGCCTACTCTTAACCAGAAGCTTTACCAGTAACATACAGTTAATGATTAACACATATTTTGTATATTATATGTATTATATAGTGTATTCTTACAATAAAGTAAACTAGAGAAAAGAAAATGTTCAGAAAACAAGAGAAAATACATTTATAGTACTGTACTATAGTTATAAAAAAATCTATGTATAAGTGGATTCATGCAGTTCAAACCCATGTTGTTAAAGGGTCGACTGTAGGAAGAGAACTACCTTAAATTCATCAAGAGGATCTGTTTTTAAAAAATCAGCAACTACAGGGTGCCTGGGTGGCTCAGTCGTTAAGCGTCTGCCTTCGGCTCAGGTCATGATCCCAGGGTCCTGGGATCGAGTCCCACATCGGGTCCCCTCCTCGGCGGGAAGCCTGCTCTCCCTCTCCCACTGCTTGTGTTCCTGCTCTCGCTATCTCTGTCTCTGTCAAATAAATAAATAAAATCTTTTAAAAATAAAAAAATAAAATAAAAAAAATCAGCAACTACATTTTACTTAATAGTGAATTTTGAACATTTGCTTTTTGAGTTGGAATTAAAACAGGAATGATCACTATCACCACTTCTGTTCTACATTGTACTGGAGGTACCAGTCAGTGCTATAAGGCAAGAAGAATAAAAGAAACAAAAGGCAGGCCCCTGGGTGACCCAGTCAGTGAATCATCTGCCTTCGGCTCAGGTCATGATCCCGGGGTCCTGGGATCAAGCCCCACATGGAGCTCCCTGCTCAGCGGGGAGTCTGCTTCTCTCTCCTGCTCTGATCATGCGCACTCTCTGTCAAATAAATTTTTAAAAAATTTAAAAAAGAAACAAAAGGTAAAAGAAAAAGTAAAAATACTTTTTTTGGAAAAGAAAAAGTTGTCATTATTTGCAGATAATATGATTATGTATGTAAAAAATCCAAATGAATGTACAAACTATTAGGATTAATAAGCACAGTTACTGGAAACAACTTCAATATCTTTTTATCTCCTTTCAGGATATACTTTTTCAATAAATGTTTTACCAAACAAAATTAAAAAAAAAAAAAAGAAGTGCATGTGGAACTGGAGGTAGTTTGAAAGTAAACATAACAGAAATCCAAACCTGTTATGGTGAGATTGGCAACTCTCTTGAACTCAAGAAAGAATGAAATGCCAATGACAGTGAAACTTCTTTTTCTAACCCTAAGCAGAAAGGTCCCTAGTACCAGCAGGTTCTGGCATTCACACACAAACCCAGAAAAGCTACCTATTATTATATAAAACAAAAGCCAATTACAGTGTGGTAAAGTACAAATTACAAAAAATCAGAAGTCAATGGAATTGAAGCCACTGACTTTCATGAAAGGAGAACACCTCATTCTTAGCCGTCACTTGGTGAACACGGCCACCACTGCCCACAGGACCTCTTTGGTGTTGGCCTTCACACATTCCACTTCAGGATCTAAGTCAAGGAGCTGCCACACTCTCTTGGTGGCTAAATCATACTGCTTGTCCAGAAGGGGAGCGAAAGCATTCTCCAGGACATTGGAGGCGTGCGCTAGGTAAATGAGGGCCAGCAAGCGCTTGTCCATGCGGTGAGGGTCATTCACCCATTTGTCAAGAACAGCTTCCTGTACCTTCTTGATGAGGCGCTGCTTAATACTGTTGTTGGTGAGGGGATGTGTCGTCATGTCAAAAAGTAGGAAGTTCTGTTTCTCTGTTGTCAATACGCGCTTCTCCACCAGATATTTAATCATTCTTGCATTTTTTTTTTGTTTTTTAAAAAGATTTTATTTATTTATCTGACAGAAAGAGAGAGCACAAGGGGTCGGGGAACAGCAGTCAGAGGGAGAGAGAGAAGCAGGCTCCCCACTGAGCAAGGAGCCTGATGTGGGGCTCCATCCCAGGACCCTGAGACATGACCTGAGCCAAAGGCAGATGCTTAACCAGCTGAGCCACCCAGGCACTCCTTGAATGTTTCTTAACTGATAATACAATTCTAAGAGATTCCACATCTCACCTAAATGAAGGTTTTTAAGAATCAGAGAATTTCAATTTTATTTTTTCATACTCTTAATATGAATAGCAAAATGTGTTCATCGTAGCTGGTGTGTTTCTCGGGAAGTAGAATACGAAAAGTATTTTATGTCAGAGTCTGTATTACCAGAATGTGAACATCTTGTGGGACAGGAATCATATTTCATTAATCTCTGTAGCCCCAGCACCAGGTGTATTTCCTGCAACATAGTACTTTGTTGGGGCGCCTGGGTGGCTCAGTCGTTAAGCCTCTGCCTTCGGCTCAGGTCATGGTCCCGGGGTCCTGGGATCAAGCCCTGCATCGAGCCCTGAACCGGGCTCCCTGCTCAGTGGGAAGCCTGCTTGTCCCTTTCCCACTCCCCCTGCTTGTGTTCCCTCTCTCGCTGTCTCTCTGTGTCAAATAAATAAATAAAATCTTAAAAAAACACAACATAGTACTTTGTTCATTCTCTTTTAAAAATGTTTATTGACAAACTATTCCAATACACAAGTTAGAATAGATGATTTTTTTCCTTAGGCTCCCCCTTGGTTGTGAAAGTTCTTCAGACTCTCCTTGTTTTGAGGACTTCGACAATTTTGAGAAGCACTGGTCAGGTACTTTGGAATTGTCCCTCTATTGGGATTTGTCTGACATTTTTCTCATGGTCAGACTGGGATCATGGGTTTTGGGAAGGGAGACCACAAAGGTAAAGTGCCATTCTCCTACATCATATGAAGGGTAGACACTATGAACATGACTTATCACTGTTAACATTGACTTTGGTCACCTGGCTGAGGATGTGTTTGGCAGGTTTCTCCATCACAAAGCTAATCTCCCCCTGTCCCTTTGCATTCTGGACTCTTGAAAGGAAGTCACTGCGTGGAATGCACATTTAAGGAGTGGTGAGTTATACTGCACTTCCTTGAGGGCGAGGTATTTATATACATTTGAAATTGAAAGTTTTATTTGTCGTTACCAAATTAAGTGGAGATTCTCATTAAATATGCCTGGTTGAATAAGTATTCGTGACAAAAATGCTCTGAGAATGAGAGCAGAAGGATTTTTATAGAGGCACAAACCTAGGAGACTAGGAACGGAAACAATAGCTGTAACATTTTGGACACTGCAAAGTAAATGGAAAAGCGGTCGATGGATTAGTGATGCCAAGAAAGCTAATCTCAATGGGCCAGTGGGTAAAGCAAAACCTACTTTACACTGCAAAACCCCCAGGCCCAGAAATGGGCAACAGTTAGCTGTGGAAATAGGCGAGAAAGAGAGATAATGGTAGGGCTAAAAATAGATTGTTTCAAATCTTTTTAGAAACTAGCATCTCCAGATCTTCTCATCTGCTCTGAGCAGCCAGCCTTGTAGAAGAGAATAAAACAGAAGGTCTCTGGACTCAGGTACACAAAGCACAGTCAAAGGAGGCAGGGATCTTGTACTGAAAATGGGGACATCAAAAAAGTGTATGTCCTAAAATTTGTGACATCTTAGCCTTCTCCTTCTTCTCAATTCCTGGAGCACCAGAAGCTAGGATTATATCCTCCAGCCAAGGCATGAGGAGAGTCATCTCTGGAAAATTCCACCAGTCCAAGAGAAAAGAATGAAAAACACGGACAAGAGAATTTCCTCAAAGAATTACAATGAAACCCCCACTGCACCACCTCCCATCATGGACAGTTTCCAAATAACTTTTTTGGCCTCTCTAAATATGAGCAAACTGCAAGGGAGTGCATTCATTTGGTAAACCCCTCTAAATGGTGAACCGTGGAGTTCAACATAAAATATTAAAATAACAAAAGGATGTTTATGATTATCCTAAAGTGGAAACAACCCAAATGTACAGTCAATGGGTGAATGACAAAATGGGGTACATTCACACAGTGGAATACATTTCAGCAATAAAAAAAGGAATGGACTGCTGATGTGCATTACAGCAAGGATGACCTTCAAACACAGCACGTGCAGTGACAGAAAGCAGACACAGAAGGTCTGATCTCGTACGATTCTATTTATACGAAATGTCTAGAAAAAGCAAATGTCTAGAGACAGCAGATTATTGGCTGATTGGGACTAGTTGGGAATGGAGATGAATTGCAAATGGGTCCATGAGATCTTTTGCGGGTGGTGGAAATATTCTAAAACTGGACTGTAGTGATGGTGGAATGAGTCAATGAATCAGTGAATTAGACACTTAAAATGAGTGAATTTAATGACATAAGAATGATATCCCAATTAAAAAAAAAGAATGATATCCCAATAAACCTGTTTAAAAAAAGAAACTCAGAGAAACAAACTATGGAGGGAGAAGAAAAATAAAAAAAAGTCATTACTGTCCTCAGAGAATTAAGAGATGGTGTATATCCATCCAAGAGGAACAAGATGATAGTTTTTAAAAGAATACTTGGAGGAGAACGACAACAACAACACTGGAAAAATAAAAATTGGATGGCAGAAATGAAAAACTGAGTAGAAAAGTGGAAGACATGGTTAGGGAATCCAAAATGTAGAGCAAAATGGTGAGTAACTGGACAATAAGAAAGAAAACATAAGAAATTGGATGGTTGATTCAGGAGGCCTAACAGCTAAATGATAGTAGCTCCGGAAAGAGAGAGAGGAAAAGAATGATGGAGAAAAGTATAAATAAATAAAATAACATAAAAGAATTTTCCAGAGCTGAAGACTATGAGCTTCTTCTCAGAAAGGCCCTTTGGGTATCCAGCCCATTGACTAAAAGACAAAAAACAAAAGCAAACAAAAACCCCAACCAACAATAAAACAACAACAACAACAAAAGATTCATTATCGTGAAATTTCAAACACTGGGAATAAACAGAGGACTCTAAAAGCCTCTGGTAGGAATGGAGGGGGTGGGGTAGAGGCGGGGGGGGGGGGGGAATGGTGAGACAGATAACGAATAGAAGACTATGAATAAGAATGGCATCAAACTTCTCAAATGGGAGGTAGAAGATAATAGGGTTAGACCCTCAAATTTATTTTTAATTTTTGAACCAAGAATTCTATATTTAGCCAAACTCTCCATCAAGTGAAAGAGTAGAAGAGAGACAATTTAGACATGCAGAGCCTCAAAAAATGTACTTCCCAAATATCTTTCTTGGGAAGCTATTTGAGGATGTGCTCAAGTATGGATGAATGCAAGACACACACACCCACTCACACAAAAGGGCTCAACTTAGAAAAAGGATACAGGGATATGGGGATACATGGGGTTGAGGAGACAGGATCCAATGAAGACAAAGAGAATTCCTAGGGTGATGGCAAATGGAAGACCCAACAAAACACAGAGGAACCATAAAATTTTGTATAAAATTGAATTGAGAGGCACTTTATAGAGCTGTTGAGGATGTGTGACTATTTAGTCAGTTGTTCAAAGAAAATTAAGAAAATGTTTTAAAATGAGGTAATTATTAACTCCAGAAAAAAATAAGTTATGTAAGAAAGGATATGTAATCACTGTTTAAACCACATGCAACATACACATGGTCAAAATTAGAGAACACTGAATATAGATTTAACAGATATTTGAGATATCATTTTATTGAGAAGATGATGGAAGGGAAAGGGGGATATAACTGAGCTAAAATCCTTATTATCTGTAATTGTATAAATCAACAGGTAAGTCTATTCAGATGAATCGACGGGTAGCAGTATGTACATATTATTTAGAAATAAAGAAGAAAAATCAGAGAAAATAGCTTAAAAAATTGAAATTGTGTACTTGATGGATGATGGGATTGGAAGATGAAGAGAAGGGATTGTTGTTTTGTAAAAATCACTTTTAGTAATATTTGATCTTTTATGCTATTCAAACATAATATGCTGATAAAAATAAAAGTGGATTTAATGATAATTATAGTCATTTTATTGAAAGCAAAAAAATGTGTATTTGAAATTATGTAATACCAAAAAATAGGAAACTTCAAATTATAGTATTAATACTCAATTTAATATGCATAATCATATGAATTAATACCAAAAAGAAGATGTGATTTGGAAAATCCATTTTGCACTTTATGATTTGCTTTGTAGAATTGGATTTTTAAAATTGTGATAATTAATTCATGAAGGGTTGAGGATTTGATTCCTGCTTTCTGAGGTTTATTAATATTTAAAAGTCTGTATTCGAAGCATAAAGAACTTTATCAAATTAAAGAGTGGCAAATCATTCCCCTTTGAAGAAAAGCATTATAATTTGCATTCAAATTCCTTTCTTACCTTTTAAAAAAGAGTAAAGACAGCATTGATTTTAGGCCTCATTATATTTACTACCCCAAGAGTTGGCAAATGGAAATTATACTCAAATGATGAATGTAATCCTGATTACTTTTCTTCTGGATTAAACATATGTGCACACACCTGTATTTAAATATTAAGAAATCAACAATTATTGTACCCATCTGCAGTCTGAGCCCAATGACGGAATAGCCTTCCTCGCTCCTATCCTCCTTCCTTCATACCCTCCCTTCCTTCTTTTCTCCTTCCCAAAGCATTTACTTCGTTACCAGTATGGGCTGGGTGTTGAGAACACAAAATATAATAAAATAGAATCTTTTCTACAGGGAAATTACAATCTGACGCCACTTTACACAACTAGCTATAAAACAATACAAAAAGGGAAAGAACAAAGTATTACAAGAATAGAGAGGAATCAGAATTTGCAGAGTGTCTGGACACAGACTATACTGGGAAAAACTCTCCAAAGAGGACACTTCCTTGCTTTGATTTGGGAGGTCAGACAAGCCCAGTAGAGAGCCTAATGCCCTCGGCGGAGGGAGGGGCAGGCACAAAGCATCCAAGGCCAAGGAAAGATACAGTGAAATGTACAAGTACCCAGTACCTCTGCCTCACAAGGTGATTAACTTCGGGTCCCTGGCCACTCATTCCCCTAAAGTCACCTGCGCACACTGGGAGGAAAATAAGAAGCCTGAGGCTGTCGAGTTTGAACTGGACACGCCAGCTGGGGAGGGCAGGGAGGGCTCTATAGAACAGGGAATGGCTGTTTCATTTCTAGCACAAAGAAGAACGCATTGTAAGCACATTTGAATAAAGGAGTGCTCTACGAAGAGTACTAAATTTGAAATTCTTGAACAAAAGGATTTTCTTCAAGTTCCAGACTATTCAGGTTAATGTGAGAAAAGACTTGACAATTTATGTGCAAATTGGACATGAGATGTTCTTTCATTTAATGATTATTTATTAGGTGCCTGCTATGGGCTGTTGTCAGTGTTCAAGACACTGGGAACAAAAAAAGTTCTTGTGTTTGTGACGTATTCTAGGAGCTTCTTTTTATTTACAGTTCATCTTTCTAGATTAAAAAAAAATCATAGCCAGAAATCAACTTAAAAATTCACCAAAGCCAATTTACGGGGTTTACTAACAGCATCGAAGATACTTCGATGCGAATGTGAGATGATTTTTAAAAATTTATTACAAGAAAATTTTACCATGGCCCTTAGTAATACAGAATTACAAAACGGAGGGCTTCTTTGGTAAATATGGTGATTCAGTGCCACCTTGTGTCCCAACTGCTCAGTTACGTGACTTAGCAGTCAAGATTCTGTAGTCCCTTCCTATTGCAGCTGTGACAAATTACCATAAATCTAGTGGCTTTAAAACAACACATATTTATTATTTCCTAATCCTGGAGGTCATGAGTTTGTAATGTATCTCAATGGGCTAAACCCAAGATGTCAGCAGGGCTGTGTCCCCTCAAAGCCCTAGAGAGGACTCTGTTTTCTTACCTTTTCCACATTCTGGAGGCTGCCTGAATTCCTTAGCTGGTGGCCACCTCCGGCTCCAGAGCCAGCAATGGCCATTTTCTCACGATAAATCTCTCTGACATTGCCTCTCCTCTTTCACTTATAAGCACCCCGGTGATTACATAGGCCCCACCTGGATAATCCAGGATAATCTCTCCGTCTCAAAATCAGCTGATTAGCAAACTTCATTCTATCTGCAATTTTACTGCTCCCTTGCTATGTAACATAACATAGTCACAGGGTTTGGGGATTAGGAGGAAAACATCTTTGGGAGGGAGGCATTATTCTACAGACCACAGAATCTAGTTTTTTGGGGGGGTGAAAATATGCTACTTTTTATGTTCCAATCAAATGGTCAAGACGTTAAACTGTCTCTCCGCCCTTATTCGTAACTTGGAATTGATAAACAGAAAACAACATCTCTTTTGCCAATGTCTGCAAAATAGACCACACACCAGAAGTCCTCCCAGTGAGTTTTTACTTATGCTTTACTGATCTTAGCTAGGAAAAAACCGAACTAAACATAAAAATGTTGTTAAATTCATCTTAAAAGTATTTCAACTTGACAAAGGCAGGTTAAGCCCAAATATTGCTTGATAATATACAAAATCTACAAGTAGAGGGTCTTTTTTGTTTGTTTACAGGGCAAATGGTTTTGTTCACAAACTGGTCAGAATTAAGCTCACAAAAACTCAAAACTAGAAAACTCTCAAGGGATTAAAGGAAAAAGAAGAGAAAGGGAATTAGGTGGATTTTGCTTCTTTACATGGACCTACCATACAGTAGGTTACAGTAGCAGAAGAGCACTCCACTTCTGTATGGGTCCTTTTCCAGCAAGGGTGAGAGAGGCAGCTCTGCGCCCATCAGATTTTAATGGGCTGCTCCTGGAGTTGCTTTCAGAGGATGATGTAGGCAGAGTACGCTAATCTGACCCCCAAGGAATATCAACAAGATAAAATGCTTGGGTTTTCTTTTCTTTCTTTTTTTTTTTTTAAGCTTTTATTTGAATTCCGGTTAGTTAACATACAGTGTAATGTCAGTTTCAGTGATTCAACACTTCCATACATCACCCGGTGCTCATCACAAGTACGCTCCTTAATCCCCATCACCTATTTCACCCTTCCCCCACCCACCTGCCTTCTGGTAACCAGCAGTTTCTTCTCTATAGTTAAGAGTCTGTTTCTTGGCTTGCCTCTCTTTTTTCCCCCTTTGCTCATTTGTTTCTTAAATTCCACATATGAGTGAAATCATATGGTATTTCTTTCTCTGACTGATTATTTCGCTTAGCTTTATACTCTCTAACTCCATCCATGTCCTTTATTATTCCATTATTTTTGTGACTAATATTAATATTCCAGTGTGTGTGTGTGTGTGTATGCACATCTTTTTTATTCATCAATCAATGGACACTTAGGCTGTTTCCATAATTTGGCTATTGTAGATAATGCTGCTATAAACATTGGAGGGCATGTATCCCTCTGGATTGGTATTTTTGTATTCTTTGGGTAAATGCCTAGTTGTGCAATTGCTGGATCTTAGGGTAGTTCTGTTTTTAAATTTTGAGGAACCTCCATACTGTTTTCCACAGTAGCTTCCCCAGTTTGCATTCCCACCAACAGTGCACGAGGGTTCTCCTTTCTCCCCATCCTAGCCAACACCTGTTGTTGCTTGTGTTGCTGATTTTAAAATGCTTGGGTTCTCAATAGCGCTCCCCCTGCATTGTCTGGAATGTCACATACAGCATATTATGGGAAGGGTACATCAATATTATCCAGGTGGGATGAGGAAGAACATAGTAATTGCGGACTTATTTTTCTGTGTAAAATTTTTACTATTAGCAGGACTGACCAGTGGTAACACAAATCTTTCCAGGGCCGGTATAAGGCTTCTGCCCGGGTTGAGGAAAGCTTCATCAAAATGCTAAAGCGCCTCCAGCAGACTCTCCTTACAAAGTATTTCAATAAATTAGCAGTCATTAAATTGCTGTGTAAGTCTTAGCAGTAATGTGCTGCAGTTTTTGTTGTCGAGGCTTTACATAGCTTTTGTTAAATTTCCTCGAATTTTGTGAAGCTTAAGTCTTTTAAAAATACTCCTGGTTTTATTTCTTCCTTTGTAATATGTATGGCCTTTATATCTTTTTCTTACCTTTTCACATGGGATGGGACCTCCAGGATAATATTGATGGAAGTGGTGCAAGTGAACATTTATCCTTGTTCACTGTCTTGGGGGTAAAAAGTATTCAATATCCCACCAGCAAGTGTGGTATTTTCTTCAGGTCCTTCCTAGATGCCTTTAACAAGAAGTACCCTGCTAGTCTTAGTTTGCGAAGAGGTTTTTGTTTTAAAATCATGATGGCTATTGGATTTTATAAGAGGCATTTTTTTTTTTGTATTTATTGGTATGGTCATATAGTTTTTCTCCTTTGTTATGTTAATGTGGCAAATAACATAAATTTATTTTCAAATGTTGAGGCTATCTTGCATTCCTGGAATAAGCCCACTTAATTATGATGTAGTTAGTGTTGCTGCTTTCAAGTTGCTAATATTTTGTAAAAGATTGTTGCATCGTGAGAGATGTTGGTCTCAAATTTTCTTGTAGTGTCTCTCGTCAAATTTTTGACAGGGTTATATTGACTTCATAAAATGAGTTGGAAACAGTTTCTATTTTATGAAAAATTTCATGTAAGGTTAGTATTATTTCTTTCTTAAATGTTTGATAGAATTCCCAAGGGAAACCATCTGGACTTGCAGTTTTCTTTGTAGGAAGACGTTTGATTAACATTCCAACTTTAAAAATAGAGCTACTCAGATTTCTCTTTCTTTTTGTATCATTTGGTAAGGTTTTTTGGTTTTTTTTGTTTTTTAGGAATCTACTTTTAATCTAACTTGTCAAGTTTGCAGGCATTAAGTTGTTCATTATATTCCTTTACTTGCCTTTTGTGTCTGTAGAATCTGCAGTGATATCTCCGCCTTCATTTGTGATACTGATAATGTATGCTTTCTCTCCTTATTCTCTTGACCAGTCTGCAGCAAAAGTATCTCATGGCAGTGTTGTTGTTTTTCCAGGATGAGCCAAAAGTATGATCTTTCAGTATGAAGAGGTAGCACCCTCTTCTTTTTTCTTCTATTTCCCATTGCACATACACACACTTACAGGTAAGACAGACTGTACTTAGGAGATCCCTCATTTCCCAATGACAAGTTGTCAAAATATTTCTTTGACAATTAGAATATATAAACTTTGGGGGATGTATACAAAAGAGAAAAATGTCTACTTACAGTTGTTAATTACTGTGATTATACATACATACTTTTTTAAAAAAAGATTTATATATTATTTTAGAGAGAGAGTGTGTGAGCAGGGGGAGGAGTTGGGGGAGGGGCAGAGGGAGACGGAGGGAGAGTCTTAAGCAGACTCTGCCCTGAGTGCAGGGCTCAGTGCAGGGCTCGATCCCACAACCCTGAGATCATGACCTGAGCCAAAACCAAGAGTCAGCCACTTAACCGACTGAGCCACCCAGGCACCTCAAACATACATATTTCAAATCAAATGCTTTATTGAGTTTTTTATTGTGTTAAAAATATATGGATCATAAAACTTACCATTTGGACCATTTTTAAGGATACAATTTGGTGGTATTAAGGGCATTCACAATGTTGTGTAACCATCACTGCCATCCATTTCCAGAAGTTCTTTTTTTTATCTCAAACAAAAACTCTTGTGCCCATTAAACAGCTCCCTCTGCCTCCCTCCTTCCAGCCCCTGGTAACTTCTACTTTCTGTCTCTAGGCATTTGCCTGTTCTGGGTACCTCATATAAGTAGGATCCTGCACAAAAGGACCTGCGTCCTTTTGTGTTTATTTTACTTGGGATAATATATTCAAGGTTCATCCATGTTGTAGCATGTATCATTCCTTTTTATGGTTGAATAACATCCTATTATATGTATGTACCACATTTTGTTTATCCATTCATCATTGATGGACACTTAGGTTGTTTCCATCTTTTGACGACTCTGAACATGCTGTAATGAATATTGGTGTGCAAGTCTCTGAGTCTCTGCTTTCAGTTCTGGTGAGTATCTACATAGGAATGGAATTGCTGGACCATATGATAATTCCAAGTTTAACTTTTTGAGGAACTGCCATACTGTTTTCCACAGTGGCTGCACCATTTTTACATTCCCACCAGTAATATAATGAAGGATCTAATTTCTCCAAAGCCTTGCAAACATTTGTTTTCCTTTTTAAAAAAATAGTAGCCATCTTAAGGGTTGTGAAGTGCTATCTCATTGTGGCTTTGGTTTGCATTTCCCTAATGAAGAAATGACGTTGAGCATCTTTTTATGTGTTTATTGGCTAGTTGTATATCTTCTTTAGAGAAATATATATTTATTCTAAATATTAATCATTTATCAGATATAGGATTTGCAAATATTTTTGTCTATTCATTGGGCTGTCTTTTTACTCCCTTGATAATGTTCTTTGATGCACAAGAGTTTTTAATTTTGATAAAGTACAATATATCTATTTTACCTTTGTAGCCTCTGCTTTTGGTGTCATTTCCAAGAAATTACTGCCAAATCCAATGTCTTGAAGATTTTATCCTATGTTTTCGTCTAAGAGTTTTATAGTTATAGCTCTTAAGCTTAGGTCTTTGATCTATTTTGAGTTAATTTCTGTGTATGGTATAAAGTAAGGGTCCAGCTTAATTCTTTTGTATGTGGATATCCAGTTTTCTCAGCATTTTTTGAAAAGACAGCTCTTTCACCATTTAATGGTCTTGGCACTCTTGTTAAAAATCAATTGACCATATTTGCTTGGATTTTTCCTGGGTTCTTTATTTTATTCCTTTCATCTATATGTTTGTTTTCATGCCAGTATCACAGTTTTGATTACTATAGCTTTGTAATAAGTTTTGAAATCAGGAAGAATGAATCTTCCATATTTGTTCTTTTTAAGGATTATTTTGGCTATTGCAGTCCTATATTGAAGTTTAAATACTGATTTCCCCCACTGATATGCTTCATGAGTCCATTTTAATTAAACATTTCACATGCAACTTCAACCTAGGCTATTCTGCTACAATCCTTTAGGGTGGATTAGCTCATATGAGATTGGAAAGCAGGGAAATGAGGTCAGTGGGGAAATGAATGCCATGGAAACTATACTGGTTCATCTGCAAAATTTCCCAGCAGGTAATATTTTGTGCCACCAAGTAGAGCGGTAAGATGTAAGCACACTAGCATGGTTGAAAACAGCAAATACAAAGACGAAGAGTACTGAAAACAATGCCCTTTCTCATGTGTTTTTTTTCTTCTTTTGAAATAATTTTTCATTTAGAGGAAAGTTGCAGAAATAGTCCAGAGTTCACATATGCCTTTCTCCTAGCTTCCTTAGATTTTCACAATTCCATAACTATTGTACAATCACCAAAACCAGAAAAATAGTATTGGTAAATACTATTAACCAAGTGCAGACCTTGTCTTCCTAATCTTGATCGTTGTTTTGTGGAATGTCTTACAACTTGGGTTCATCTGTTTTCTCAGGATTAGATTGGGAGTTTGCATTCTTAGCAAGATTACCAATCACAAAAGTAATGTGTCCATTTCATTGCATAGTGATATCAATGTGATTTATTACTGGTGATGTTAAACTTGGTGGTATCTGCAGTGATTCCCCACAATAAAGTTGTATTATTTCTCTATGTAATTGACAAATATCTTACAGAGATAACTTTGAGACTATGAAATATCCTATTTCTCCTCAAACACTTATGACTGATTTTAGCATCCATCAATTGATCAGGTCTGCAACAATATGGTGGTGTCTGCCTGGTGGTGATTTTTTTTTTATTTCTCTCATTCCTTCTATGTTTATCAGTTGAATTTTTTTGGTAAGGAAGAGACACTGTTTCCCCCAATTACATATTTATTCAATTATGTTGGCTCCTGTATCATTTTGACATCTTCCCATCCTTTTTCAATGACCTCAAGCACCTCCTTGTTTTCTGGTACAACTGATTGGTCCAGCTTGTATTTTTCCAAAGGAGGCTCAGTTTCTTTTATTGAAGAATAGTGTTTAGAATCCAAGATCTAGGTTCCTACTGTGCTGATTGCCCCAAGAGTACCACTATTTCAAGGCCTTCTTAGCAGATGGAGCCTGGAAATGTAGGTATGTACACTGACCCATCTAAATGTAGAGGCATGTGTATACATTAGATATGTATTAAAAACAATGATATTAATACTGATACTTCTGATTCCAATTCAACACCACAAAGTTTCTTCTAGCCACCCCCTCAACTCCACTTTCTTATTTGTAACATTTCTCATTTCTTGGAAAATGAGAGACCTGGCTCTTATATACAATATATTCACTTATTTGTTCAGTACTAGGAAACACACAAAGTAGTTAATATTTTGCTAATCCATACCCCAATGTGAAACAAATTTACTAACTAGTGTACAGCATTTGTTCTTCTTTAGTCTTTATCATTTCAGAATCCAGTTAATACATGCTTTCCAAAGTTACTTAGGTTAATTGTTTTCTTCCCCATCTCTTTCAGTATGAATGTTAGTCATTTGTAATGTGTTTAATTTGTTGATTTGTTACTATTTGTATTACATCTATCTACTATTATTTTCCCATCCCGGCTGATTTTTAATAATTTACATTTTGGATATATGAAACATTACTCTGGTTCTGAGTCAAAGCTACATAGAAGGTATATACACTCAGAGGAGTCTCACTCCATTCTAATTCCCCTCTTCTTTTCACCCCTTGGCTACTCACAACTGTAGGTTATCAGCCTCTTCAGTTTCTGATTTATCTTTCATGTATATCTTTTGCACAAATAAGATGCATGTATATTTTCTCATATCTCTTTTCTTATGTGAAGGGTAACAAAAATACTATACTCTTCTATACTTTGCTTTTTTCCCCTTTCACTCCCTCTTCTTTTTGGCTCAATTTGGTGATATGCTCTGTCTTGGATCTGCATAATACTCCATTTTCACCATCTTTGTGCATTTTGTTTTTGTTGCCGCATCCCAGAAGCCCCAACCATTCTCTCTGTTTCCTTCCATAAAACCACTTTCAGCTTATTTTTAGAGTAAGATTCCAATCTTACTGTGGTGTTTCTTTATTAAGAATTTATCACTTGTTACTATGCCAATAATTCTTACTAGATTATGCCTTTTTAAAAAAAATTCTCTTGTTACAGAGTTGTAGAGGCTTTGAGGGTCTTGCTTCAACAATTGCCCCTCCATAAATCCTGTATTTTTAGTGTGCAAATTTGAAGAAGATAAGGCTTTTGCAAAAAATTATTTAGTAGCGGAAACACCCCATTAGCGGTTTTATTACTTTTTGAGTCTTCTAACACATTTCAAGAGGACATCAATTTAAATTCCATCTAAATTCAAAAGAGCACAATTTTGGTTTTGTATGTGATACTTTTACTGGAAAAAGTATCTGAGCCAAGTACCCATATACTATTTGTTATATATAAAACATAACCATTTACTGTATTTCTTTTCAAAAAGCTTGTTTATAATGTCTTGCAATTGGGAAGCCATCCTGTAGGAATAATTAGTAAATCTGTGTACATTTCTTTACCTCCTTTTTTTTTAAATAAAAACTGATTCATCCTATAAGCATCTAAGATTATTCAAACTCATCTAATTAAGAAAATTCAAGCAAAGATGCTACTGCTTGGTAATCAGTGGGTGATGACTCAGGTTTTGTTAATGAAAAGTCTTCACCAAGGTCAGCAAAGGGTGGGTTTGAGATGTTTGGGTGGGTTAAGTGGGCATTTTGACAACAAGGCTTCTCCTTTGGCACGTTTAATTGTGATGTTTAATGGCCATCCTTGCAGTTTAAGATGACCCTTTTCAAACAAAATTCTCTCCTAATGATGACTTGCACCCTCTCACTCCATGCGAGAATTAGCAGAGCCTGTAGGATCTTATTTGGAATTGACATTCTCTATTGTAATTTTGTTCCTATTTATTTTTAAATTCTCTTTTTGTTTCACTGGAAGGATGATGCACAGTTTTAAACATTAAAAGTGTACAAGTTCTTTTGTTAGATTCCTATCTATGAATAATAATATTCTCCATTTACTTAGGTTTTCTTCTATGTACTATAACATTTACCTTTTCTCCTGTAAAGATCTTGTATATTTATTATACAATGTTGAATGAATATTTTAATGTTTATTCATAGGTGTTTTATACTTAGGTTTCTGTTGTGAATTTCTTCCATCACATTTTCTGTCTATTGCTGGCGGACAGGAAAACTACTAATTTGTGGATGTCTAGCTGCAATCTAGTCACTTTGTTGAGCTCTGTTATTATTTGCCACTTTTCATCATATTCGTTTTCACAGTCTATCATTTGGTGAACTAATACTACCCTGGATCCTCCATCTATATCCCAAATCCCTAGGAATGACAGAGAAGTCATATAAAGAATAAAATCCATAGCATGGAGAAATACGCACACTTTTCCTTTCCCCATGTGTACAATATGATAGTATACTGTATACACTGGTAATCATTTTATATTTTCTGCGCCCTCCCAATAGTGTTCAGTATCAGTACCCAGGAGAGGACCCTCCTACTTAAGGGTGACACTGTGTGGATATACAAGAATTTCCTGTGTCCTGCTAAAGAGACCTTTGCCCAATCTTTGACTGTGACAGTGAAAATCCTTGTATGAACGTCTGTGCACAAATATCTGCAGGATCAATTTCTAGAACTGAAATCCCTAAGCCCTGGATCAAAAAGTATATATATGCATCTTCAGTATTGATAGCTACTCTCAAACTGCCTTTGTGGAGGCTGTGCCCATACACATTCTCAACAATAGTATATGAGCGTGCTGGTTCCCACACTTCGGGCCACACAACCTATGCTGTCCTACATTGTCTGAAAGAAATAGGGAGAACTGGCATCTGAATTCATTTTGTAGCAGATGCTGCGGATGTCCCACCAACTTTACGTGCCCCAGTAGAGGGCAGTTCCTGCACCTTCTGACCACCTACCTTGTGTCTGGTTCTTTCTGCTTCTCTTCCTGAATCGTTGTGCGGCACCACAGGAATTTCCGTAGCTAATGCAAGGCTGGGCACTCCAGGGTGGCTGGAAAGTAACAGCCCATTAGGTTCTTGGAGGTGACTTTCAACATATGAGGAACGGGAACCAGTGGATAGATGCACAAGTTTCCCTTTCCCTCAGTCGGCGACTCTAAGCCACGTCCTTGCCGATTCCTGAGTGGAATGGAACTCTTGTTGACTACAGCAGTAATCTTCTCATTGAAATATCCTTTACTAACGTTTCCACCTTCCTACCTCACTTTCCCTACTCCCTCGCGTCCTGATCTCACCTCCCAAATAAACCACATGCACTCAAATCCTGGCCTCAATACTGGCTTTGGGAGGACCTCAACTAAAATAGATGGTACCAGGTTTGGTCCTCAAAAGTTGACGCTCAAGAATGGGACTGGAGAATTTGTTCACTCCCTGTTCAGGGAGCAACGAGAGTCTCATTGTGGGTTTAACCTGGAAGCCTTGGAGAATGGCACATCAGTCAGCCAACTATCAATTCAGGGCATGCTGTGAAAGCTAGAAGGCTTTCATGGCCAAATTTAATTAATTAGACCCTCCCCTCTTGCAGCAGGCGGGCAGACTATGCCGAAAATTAGCCTCAAAATACAATCATTAAAATGTCAGAGCTGCAGTGGAGACCTAATGCACGGCCAGAGCAGGTGTCCTATCTTAATGTCAGAGCCATGGAAGGGAAGAAATAGGATTGTGAAATCTGGGATGGTTGTATTTAGGTGAATGCCTACACAATCCTCACCCAATATTTTTTTGAATCTTCTGGGTAGGCGTGCTGATTTATAAAAAGGCCTCCCTTTTCCCCTGTGTTTTCTAATACTTTTCTTCCCTCCCTCCTTTCCTTCTTTTTATTCAAATTTGATCCAACTGTAATTTATTTTGTTGTAAGGAGTGAACTGGGAATCCAACTTCATTTTTTTGCGCTAGCTATCCAGTTCTTCAGTATCATTTACTGCATATTTCATCTTTCCCCACTGATATAAAATGCCGGCCTGACTATACATTACATTCTAGTATGTCCTTGGGTCTTGTGGGAGAGAATGCTAGGTACTCACCAAACCTTTTCCCTCCTCTTTTTGGGCACACAGCAGGGTAATTTCTCAGCTTCCGGTGCAGTTAGGAAATGATGAGCCTCGCACCTGAAGTCTTCTGCATGTAACCTGCCATCTTCCTAGCCTTCTGCTAGCTAGAACGAAGATATCCTCCAGGACAACTCAGGGAGCCGCGTGTCCAGAATGGTAGAGCTAGAGATGCAAGGAGCATCATCCCAGAATCCTTGCTTGCAGGAGAGCCTGCCAAGCAGAAACGCCTGTTTGGGACTTTATGCAAATGAGAAATAATCTTTCATTTTGTATGAGCCACTTGGTTTTTTCCTTTTCCTTAAACTAGATATCCTTACTTTAATATAGATGTATTTGTGGACTCTGTTTCACTCAACTCATGTGCTAGCATTACAGTTTTAATTAATACAACCTTATATTTTGGTACATAGTAGAGCTAATCTCTTCATTAACTTTTATGTTTTTTTTTTTTCTGGTTTTCCTTGCATGATCATTTTTCCATATGAACTTTAGAATTAGCCTCACTACTTAAAATAATATCTCCTTCATATGCTTTTTTTTTTTTTTAAGATTTTATTTATTTATTAGAGAGAGAGAGTGCGCATGAGAGAGAACACAAGCAGGGGGAGCAGCAGAGGGAGAGGGAGAAGCAGGCTCCCCGCTGAGCAGGAAGCCCGATGTGGGGCTCGATCCCTGGGCCCTGGGATCATGACTTGAGCTGAAGGCATCTGCTTAACTGAGTCACTCAGGCGCCCTCTCCTTCATATGCTTATTGAAATTACATTATATGTAGTTTGATATGGGAAACACTGACATCTTTATAACATTGAATTTTTTTTTATATAAACACGTATCTTGGGACGCCTGGGTGGCTCAGTCAGTTAAGTGTCTGCCTTCAGCTCAAGTCATGATCCTAGGGTCCTGGGATTGAGCCCCGCATCCGGCTCTCTGCTCAGCGGGGATCCTGCTCCTCCCTCTCCCTCTGCCTGCCGCTCTCCCTGCCTGTGTGCTCTCTCTCTCTCTGACAAATAAATAAATAAAATCCTAAAGAAAATAAACACATATCTTTCCATAGATATTCATGCCTTCATTTATATTCAATACCTTCTTAAAGTTTTTTCTGCATAAGTGTTAATGTTTCATTTAGTTTATTCATAGGTTTTTTTTTTTGAGCGAAGTGGTGCTATTGTAAGTAAGATCTTTTCTTCTGTCATAATTGGTTGTTGCTGATATAGGAGGCTCACTAGATGCTGTGTTGCCCATTTTAGCATGATGTCAAAAATAAAACACCAGTCTGACATCCAAAAAAAAGCACTTAAAAGTAAAATAAATCTTAAAAAACATTTCTAAATGTCTATACTCCACAGCAGAAAAGCAGACTGTATAAACTGTATAAACAGATTATGCTATTGTGGGTTTATTCAGAATGGTCAGAGAATGTCTTCCTTTTTGGCTGGAATTCCAAAGAGCTACTGCATTTATAAACTTTCCATATTATTTAACAAACAAGCCTTTGTCATGTTGGGGTTTGTGGAAGCCCTGTAGACCTAACTGTTCTCCACTAAGTTTCTGAACGACTTAGAAATAGGCATTCAGGCAGATGAAGATAAAAAGGTCGTCATTGTTACTGACAAAATGGATACTAAAGAACGTGGCTGAAGTCTGTGGACACAACTGACTTCCTGACAAACCAGCGGTGAGCTCTCCTGCAGGGCCTGTTCTTAGGACCGAGGCGGGAAGGGCGAAGCAGAACGTGCACACACAATGCTAGCAGAAGGCATCTTAGAATCCCCTTCCTTCACTCTTGCTCTGCCGAGCAGTGGGGAAAAGGGCACAGCAAGGTCAGACTCTACTGGGAGGTGCCTCCCCATGGAAGGAAACTCAGAAGCGAGGAAGAGGGTTACTTCACCAACACTCGGCAAAGCTATAATCTAAGGGCAATATTCTTTTTAGGGACCAAAAGTTCACATCCACGGTTTTTGTATGGTAGTGTTAAATATAAGATTCTGAGGCTGAAATTCAAACGATATACATTTTTACATCGTGTTAACATAAGCATTGGAACTTATGGAAGTGGAACACGGTTCTTACCAGGTTTTATCCACAAGAGAACAGATTGCAAAATACCTGGTAGCCTTTCTTCCATGTTTAACACAGTTGTTCTATGGACATAATCACTAGATTTTAGGTAGTATCCTTTAGCTCTTTTGGACTCGTTTTTAACACACTTAATCCTTGGTAAATGTTCTTGTATTAATGCTTCCGTTTGTTCAATTTGCTCTCAAAAATAGCATGCTCACAAGAGCATGTACAACATAGGGTCCATAATAATGTGGAGACCCAGACGAAGGATGCTTGTGAGGGGTCTGGAAAGAACAGTGAGATGTTTGGAGGTACTCACTCTACCCCCACGTCCCTGGCAGGCTCTGGCTGATACATGGGGGACTTTTTTTGCTTGAGGGCAACATTAAAAATGATGAAGATAATTCAAGATTTTATGAAGGTAAATTATAAGTCGGGGGGTAGCAATTTCCAAACATTGACCGCATCAGAGGTTTAGCATCACAAATCCTAGCTTTATCTGCAAGCAGGCAGGAGGTAAAGTGTAAAGAGGAAAAAAAAAAAAAACACAACTAGGGAAGGCTTTGACTTCCCTGATACCTCCCCCACCGCACCCCTGCCCCTGATTGCATGGGTAGAAGTTTTAAAATTGTGAATAAAGGGATCCTTGTACCAATTTCAAGACAAAACTTTTACACTGTAAGTAACTCTGCTTAAAGCTGATACTTCTTTTCACAGAAATTCAGTAGAAACTAACATAGGGTTTAAAAAAATCAGGATTTAGGAGAGGCATAAGAAGAGCAGTTGAGACTTGGAACAGCCATCACAGGACATTCAAAGTAGGGCTGGGCTTGGAGATAACAGTCAAATGTTTACTGAATGGTTCTTGCATTAAGGGTTTTGTATGTTATTCTTCAGAATATGCCAACGAGTTAAGCTCTCTTATTGTAAAAGGGAAGCTGAGGCTTAGAGAGGTCATTCGGCGGGAACAGTGGAGAAGGGGACACTGGAGCCAGGCAGTAGCTCTCTGAAGCTCACACTTTTACAGCTATACTCCGTATCTTCGTCTTGGCATGCTTCGTATCAACTGGGGTGCTAAGGCCCCTAAACAGTGCTGATGGCTGATGGCTAGGCTTCGAGGTCTAGGTGCCATTGATGAGCATTTTGAAGTTACAGACATGGTAGGAAAGCTGTAACTAGAGGTTGGCTGACTATTCAACAAGGTCTTCAAAGGAAGTGAAATCATGCAACCTCAGCCTTGCTTCAGCCTCGATAATGAACTCCTGCTTCTGAATCCTAGGAACCAAACTCCTAAGATACTAATGCATCGAATGCCAACTTACTAGTTCGCAATGGTAAGACATACCCTTCCAGTGAGTGACCAGAATATTTACCGTTCAGAGAACCCTCTCCTAAGAATCCAGGTTCATAGAAACCTCCTCAGTCACCGTAACTTCATTTGAACCCAAATGAGAATAAAGGGACAGGATGGCACCGATGTTTGGGTTCCTAGGAGTGCAGCTGGAACAACAAAACCACAGAGACAGTGCAGGACCAGTTAGTTTAGAAACAAGCACTACAAGAGTGCTGTGACTCAGGATGACCAAGCACAGTCCAATAAGGATCCTCACGTATCTCGAGCCGTTCTGAGACGGCCAATAAAAACTCCTTCAGTTTCATGCAAGTGCTTTCTCCTAAGATGTGTGCTGAATGAGATAATCCTGTACTAAGCAACACCACTGACTCTAAACTATTAGCAGTATGATGCATACATTGCCAGCAATCCAGGGCCACTACTGCTAAAACAGAATAAAGATTTAGAGAGAATATCCTATAAAGAGTGAAGAACCTTGACTAAGAGCTCCTTGAGGACCCAGAACACTCAAAGACAGAGGTCTACAAAAAATATTTCTGAAGGAAAAAAAAGACTTAGCTTCTTTGATACTGGGGAATATATACTTCTTACTACCAAAGCTCTGGTCAATGCTTATATTTAAGTCACAGTTTTTAAAAATTTGCTCAAAATCCCATGCTTCCGTGATATTTGTACATAATCCAAAACCCTGTATGGTGGTATTCCTCATTGGTACTTAGAACACACATGAAGGATGTCTTGATAAACTAAGTATCTTCCTATTTGAAATGCAGTGACATAATTTACCAAGTTGGTGCTAGTCAACAAATAGGGACTGAATTTGATTCAAAGAGAATCACAGAGCTGGAGGACGAAACAACGAATATTCTGAAAAAAAGAAACTCATGCCCTTTTATTCTACCTGAGTTAAAAAAATGATGAGTCACATCGAGTTCATGGGAATTGTAATAAATGACTACTCAAGCAGATCATAAGATCAGTACCATGAACACACTGAGATCATATACAACTAGTGCTAGTTTGGTTTTAAATCTTTAAAACCTCAAAACACACCTTTTTATTTCTTTTAGCACACAAAATAATTTACTCATAAAAGTAACATCCATTTACAGAAATCTAATAATTTTTTTTTTTTAATTTAAAAATAAATAGCACTGTTTTACAATTCTGATTTTACAGAGAAAACTTTTTGGCACATAATGTTCTATCAAAATGGAAAGTAGCATCACTTTGCTTTGCTTTTCACAACAGAAATAGGCATTCATGCTATCAGCCTTGGGAAATCAATTTGGTGACAAGAAAAATTTGCTGGAAAACAGCATCATTGGAAAAATGGGATCTGGTGCCATCTATTGAGTGACAATGGTAATGGGACTTGGGTATTAGCCATCAAGTTAGGTAACACATTACAATTGTAGCTACATGCAACTCAACATGTACATGTGGTCAAGGCCCAAAAGTTACATGCAAAAATGAAAACAACTGCTGTATTAGGATTGAGGAATGGATGGGTGTTTTTTTCCCCCTCTAAATGCCATCCTACCCTTAAAAAAAAAAGAAATCAGGTAGGTAAAAATGATTGCTGAACCTCAGGAATACTGAAGAGGGAAGACTTTGGTAAATTAAGCAAATGAAAAGTTCCATGATTAAGGACTCAGGTAGGTTCTCTTACTCATGGAGAAGCTGGTGAAAGGCAGTTGAGTCTTCGGGTATTTACGGTAGGTCAGAATTAAGGATTTATCTTTTTTTCTTTTTTAAAGATTTTATTTATTTGACAGAGAGAGACACAGCAAGAGAGGGAACACAAGCAGGGGGAGTGGGAGAGGGAGAAGCAGGCTTCCTGCGGAGCAGGGAGCCTGATGTGGGACTCAATCCCAGAACCCTGGGATCATGACCTGAGCCAAAGGCAGACGCTTAACGACTGAGCCACCCAGGCACCCTCTTTTTTCCATTTACACTAAAAGCTGGTCTACTTGACGAAATTATCAACCCAGACTGCCAATAAAGTGGCACTTAGGAACTATAATGATAATCAATGCCCATACTGATAATCTGGAGGCACCAAAAACCCTGCAGGGCTTTTCTGATTAACAAAGAAAATTTTTGCTAGTTGACTTTACTCAAATAGACCTCCTCCACTCCAACAATGTGAGAATATGCAGCAACAGCTGGGCCACAACCCTGACAGTCTTGAAAAGGTAGATTTTCTGATATTCATGGACTGGCAAGTTTATTTTTTTGGTAGTAGCTTTTGAGAATGTTACTTTCTTATACAGCTAGGTACCCTGAGTACTAAGAGCATGCCTAAGACGTGTTTATGGTTGTTCTTTCCTTCATAATACTTCTTATAATCCATAATTTGTTTCTCAGCTGTCCCGTAAGAGGGCAGGGGACCTGTCTATTCTGTTCATTACCATACACCCAGCACTTAATTATGTTTGGCACATGTAAGTGCTCAATAAATGTCAGTTGAGTGAATAAATGAATGAATTTTGTATAGTCCAATTGACGTAGGGGGAAAAGAGGAAAAAAACCAACCCTTACAAAATGAAGAAGACAATGATGGAAAGGAAGAAAAATAAGCAACAATCAATTGTGGGGGGTAGACTTGATGTCAAAAAAATTATCATCTTTTGACAACTGATGATATCTGTTTTGAGATTCAAAATACCTGAAAGATTTTAACTTAAAGTTAATATAAAAACAAAGTCTTTTCTGGAAGACTCATTTACAAATAAGTTAATGAAAACCCTAAAAAAAAAAAAAAAGATGTAATAGGAGCCTAGTGTTTTGTTGTTTCAAGATGGAGAACATTCTGCTAAGTACACCAGCTGTATGTCTACAGCCCCATAGAGGGAGCGTAGCACATTGAGGACTTTTTCTTGAATGGTGTCAACTTGCTCAGAAGGACAGTAATCATCCAGACTTGACCTGGAACCAAGAAGAGAAAGAGAAAGGAAAATACATGTAAATAAGATGAGATCATACTGTGCAGTGAAGAAAAATCTGCATTTGTTGATTTCAATATAAAATCGAAATGAAGGTATGTTGAATTTTGGAATAGTAACGGTTGAAAGCTACTAAATGTTTACTCTATGTCAGGTGCATTACATTCTTTAATCTTCTCAGCAACTCTATGAAATATATACATTTACGACCCCTTTAAAAGGAATCTGAAACAGAGAAAATTACCCTGCATGGGTCACCCAGCTGCTAAGTGCTGGTGATGGGATTCAAAATGACACAACATGTCTTCAAAGCCTCAGTGCTTAATCACTAGATTGCTGTTTCCCTGGAAGGGAGATACTGGAAATACTGGGGGTTATTATCTTAGTGATTGGGCATCTTTCTCATTCTTTTATTATGGGCACAGTAGGGCTAGAAATTATAAGAGTAGAGGCTTTCCAACTGATAAAAGGTGTCCACTTCTAAAAACGATCTGTTAACTATACAAGTATGTAGGATCATCCAAAATGAAATGTGGAGATGTGCTGGTTTTGGGATTAGTTTCCCAGGTGCTATTTTTTTTTTTTTAAGACTTTTTTTTATTTATTTATTTGACAGAGAGAGAGAGACAGCGAGAGAGGGAACACAAGCAGAGGGAGTGGGAGAGGGAGAAGCAGGCTTCCCGCGGAGCAGGGAGCCCGATGCGGGGCTCGATCCCAGGACCCTGGGATCATGACCTGAGCCGAAGGCAGATGCTTAATGACTGAGCCACCCAGGCGCCCCTCCCAGGTGGTATTAAGGAGAAAAGAACAAAGTGGGATGGGGCAGGAACCTGTATTTTGGGGAGTCTTTCCACAATCACCAACTACAACCTCAGTTACCAAGCAGTTACAATGTCACTGACAATTACAGCTGGATTAAGATCTGAAATGATTTCATCACTGTCTCCTGGTTCTGGACTGGGGTGAGGAAAGCCATTTAGATGTGGGATTGGAAATCTTTATAGAAGGAAATGGATTTAGGGTGCCTGGGTGGCTCAGTTGGTTAAGCGACTGCCTTCGGCTCAGGTCATGATCCTGGAGTCCCTGGATCGAGTCCTGCATCAGGCTCCCTGCTCGGCAGGGAGTCTGCTTCTCCCTCTGACCCTCCCCCTCTCAGGTGCTCTCTCTCATTCTCTCTCTCTCAAATAAATAAATAAAATCTTTAAAAAAAAAAAAAAAAGAAGGAAATGGATTTAGTTATCTAGCTTAGTCCTTGTCACAAGTATTTTAGACCTAAAGACATAATCTGTAAGACTTCTGATAAACTCAGTCCATTCTCTGGTGATCAGGTTATTTTTGAGACTTGATGTAAATAACACACAATAAATGAGACAGAGCAATTTAAAATTATTAAATACTGTCTAATATATACATATGGATAAAGACCTAGTTTGAGAAAATATCATATATAAGAGTTTAATTTATAAGCCTTAATAAATAAGGAGTACTTCTATGCTTTCAAAAAGATTTCTGGCTTCTTTAAAACACTGTTAGAGTAGTTCTTGAGGGAAGCTACCCCCAAGAGGGAGTTTTGGAAACCTGTAGGTACATTTTTGATTGTCACAATGACAAGGGGCTACGGCAAGAGGGCAGGGCTGCCAGAATGCTTGCAATACGCAGGACAGACCTGCAATATGAATGTAAATATAAATACTTGTCCCGTGTCCTATATACTTTCCAAAGTCCACAGAATACTCACATAAGTGAAAAAACCTGTTTTTAATTCTTGAGCCTAGAATTTCTCTTCTACATATGAACAAAGTATTTTTGAAAATGGATTAAATATGAACTAAATTTCCCAGGAATGCAGCTACTCTGTATATTGAGACAAGACTGGACTTTAAGTTCAGAACTTTACCAAGAGGTTGGTAGGACGAGAAAAATCCATGTTACTATGGCAGTGCTGTTCATGGTATTTGGCCAATACATCACATGAGTATCTGTTTGCACTTGTAACTTTACATTTAGTGACTCTGTAAAGATGCTAGTTCTGTGTGGCTTCAAAAAAAATTTTTTTAAAAGACTTTATTTTTTGAGAGAGAGAGAGAGCACGCACACACGCGCACAAGTGAGAGGGAAGGGCAGAGGGAGAGGGAGAAGCAGATTCCCTTCTGAGCAGGGAGCCCAACACAGGGCTTGATCCAAGGACCCCGAGATCACCACCCGAGCCGAAGGCAGACGCTTAACGACTGAGCCACCCAGGCACCCCTTGTGTGGCATTTTAATACATATTACTTTATCAGTTACTTTCATTTCTTTTATGTTACAATAATTTTTGTGTATGTATACATATATAAACATATATTTAAATTATGTGTACAGGTAGGTTATTGCTATTAACTAAATGTTTGTGTCCTTCCAAAATCCTTATGTTGAATCTAATTCCCAATGTGATCATATTTGGAGGTGATTAAGTCATGAAGGTGGACTCCTCATGAATGAGATTAATGCCACTATGAAAGAGACCCCAGAGAGCTCCTTCACGCCTTCCACCATGTGAGGTTATAGGGAGAAGACTGTGGTCTGTAAACCAGGAAGTAGGTCTTCACCACACTGAATCTGTGAGTGACTGCCTCTTGAATTACCCAGCCTCCAGGACTGCGAGGAGTGAACTTCTGGTGTTTATAAGCCACATGGTCTATGGTATTCTGTTATTGCAGCCTGAATGAACTAAGACAATTATATTATCTATATATTATGTATAATATTTCTATATACTTAAACTATGTATGTATGTAGGTTAGATTATCTATGAATTTCATTTCAGGATGGTAAAAGGACATTAAAAATATTTGTCATAAAATATTAAAGTATTAACCTCACAGTTCCATATAAAACCAGCCCAAAGATTAACACAGAAAAGTTTTATTAAATTGTTGTAACTTTCAGTGGGAATGCAAGCTGGTGCAGCCACTCTGGAAAACAGTATGGAGTTTCCTCAAAAAGTTGAAAATAGAGCTACCATATGATCCAGCAATTGCACTACTGGGTATTTACCCCAAAGATACAAATGTAGGGATCTGAAGGGGTACGTGCACCCCGATGTTTATAGCAGCAATGTCCACAATAGCCAAACTGTGGAAAGAGCCAAGATGTCCATTGACAAATGAATGGATAAAGAAGATGTGGTATATATAGACAATGGAATATTATGCAGCCATCAAAAAGAATGAAATCTTGCCATTTGCAACGACATGGATAGAACTGGAGGGTATTATGCTGAGCGAAATAAGTCAATCAGAGAAAGACATGTATCATATGACCTCACTGATATGAGGAATTCTTAATCTCAGGACACAAACTGAGGGTTGCTGGAGTGGTGGGGGGTGGGAGGGATGGGGTGGCTGGGTGATAGACATTGGGGAGGATATGTGCTATGATAAGCGCTGTGAAGTGTACAAGACTGTTGAATCACAGATCTGTACCTCTGAAGCAAATAATACAACATATGTTAAAAAAAAAAAAAGAAGAAGAAGAAGAAGAAGATGATGATAGCAGGAGGGGAAGAATGAAGGGGGGGAAATCGGAGGGGTAGACGAACCATGAGACACTATGGACTCTGAAAAACAAACTGAGGGTTCTAGAGGGGAGGGGGGTTGAAGGATGGGTTAGCCTGGTGATGGGTATTAAAGATGTCACTTACTGAATAGAGCACTGGGTGTTATATGCAAACAATGAATCATGGAACACTACATCAAAAACTAATGATGTAATGTATGGTGATTAAAATAACATAATAAAAAAAATTGTAACTTTCAGCACATTATTCTCAAATCTGAAACATGGCAGCAGCTAAATAGCCTTTTGGAGACACATAAATGGGAATTCTTGTGTTCATCTGAATAGTATCACCAACTTCAAAGATAAGACAATAAGAACTGCATGTTGTTTGCCAACCATTACTAAGAGGAAAGAGAAAATACATCTGAATTTGGAGCCGAGTAGGTGAAAAATTGATTAGAATTACTGTAATAGTAATCATTAGATTCATCTATTGAGACTGTATTAATTTCCTATGGCTGCTATAACAAATTACCACAAACTCAATGGCTTAAAGCAACACAAAGTTATTACAGAGTCCTATAATCAAGATGCTAGCAGGGCTGTCTTCTTCTCTAGGTTCTAGGGAAGAATCTGTTTCCCTGTCTTTCCAGCTTCTAGAGGCTGCCTGCATTCCTTTGCTTGTGGCCCTATCCTCCATCTTCAAAGCCAGCAGCCTAGCATCTTTCAATTTCTGATTCTGACCCTCTTGTCCTCCTTTTATAAGGACCACTGGGAGCACACTGGCCCACTGGATAATCCAGGCTAATCTCCTCATTTCAAGTTCGTTGAGTTAATTACACCTGCAAAGTCTCTTTTCCTATACAAGAAACATATACACAGGTTCTGGAGATTAGGATGTGAATATCTTTGGTGGGCCATTATTCAGGCTACCACACTTACCTTGCAATTGTCACAAGAGTAGGTTTTGGTAAATTTTTCAGTAAATAATATACAGACTGAATAAGATACTCAATTTCTTGTTCTGTGCTGATATGGTGAGGAAGTTCTGAGTAATCACAGGTTAGACCAGCCTGGTGAACCTGAAAATAAGAAAATTAAAAATTACACTGTTAAGTCTTTATTGTTTTTAGAAGATTCTTTAACCATTAATGTCCTTGCTGACAAATCTTGTAATATTGTTGTGGACTGGGATTGTTTTCTTCCTTAGTAATTTCTGTGCTACAGAAGTTCTCTATTCTTTATTTTTTTTAAAGATTTTATTTATTTATTTGAGAGAGAGAATGAGATAGAGAGAGCATGAGAGGGGGGAGGGTCAGAGGGAGAAGCAGACTCCCTGCTGAGCAGGTAGCCCGATGTGGGACTCGATCCCAGGACTCCAGGATCATGACCTGAGCCAAAGGCAGTCGCTTAACCAACTGAGCCACCCAGGCGCCCATAGAAGTTCTCTATTCTTTAAAGTTTTGGAAGAACTGGCCTGTACAGCTGTTTGGGCCTGATGTCTTTTATAGGAATAATTCTTTTAACTACTTTTTAATTTTGTAATTATGAATTCAGTTTCTGTCTTTGAGTCTATTTTGATAATTCCTATTTTCTAGCAAATTATCCATTTCACCTAGATTCTAAAAGCGGATATAAAACTATACATATTCTCATCTTACCTCTTCTTTCAACATATATATATATTTTTAGACACATGCATCTAATCTAGTACTATGTTCAAAGCTTCAGGAGGATATAAGGGAAAGTCTTTCTCCGTTACCAGTTTCTTATGTATCCTTTATATGTACAATCACATACTACTGACATCTATAGATGTGTTTTAAATGTAAATGACTGGTGTTCCAGTCTTAGCACTCAACTATGCCTGAAAGTTAGAAGTGGCTCAAGGGCTAACATTTTACATCCTCTGCTTTAAAGTTTTGAAAAATGGAACTCAGTATGTCACTGTTTTGCCTAGTGTATACGAGTGCAAAGCATGGGAAAAAACCCCCATTAATCTATTTTATTGAAGGCTCTGGATACATATCAAAATTTTAACTAGGAACAATCAATGTAGGAAAATGACAGAATGTGCATGTTCTTTTCTTTTTTTAAAGATTTTATTTATTTATTTGACAGAGAGAGAGAGAGAACAAGCGGGCAGAGAGGCAGGCAGAGGGAGAGGGAGAAGCAGGCTCCCCACTGAGCAGGGAGCCCGATGCGGGACTCGATCCCAGGACCCTGGGGTCATGACCTGAGCCGAAGGCCGGCTGAGCCACCCAGGCGCCCCTGTGCATGTTCTTTTCTATTGAAAGGATCAAAACACTTAGTGGTCTAATCCTGCAGCTATAGGCACATCATATTTGGTTCCATAATCTGCAATCAAGCCCATTCCATCCCTTCCTTCGTTCAGCAATATCCAAAACCCCGTCTACCACTGGAAAATCCTGATGCAATGTAACATTTACAGCAGACCTGCATGAAGACACATTCAACAGTGTCATGCAAGCTGAAGCATTTTAAAATCTTAAGTATCTTCCAACTCTATCATTCTTAAAAATTGCCATTAAAAAAAAAAAGTGGGTTTTGGACTAGCTCCAATTTAACCAAAATATTCTTCCGTATTTTTTTATTCTTATAAAGTTGGCATTAAATCAGTACATAAACTTCATTTCAAATAAGGAGGTCTGATTGTATTCCACAACTAAAGAAAACACTAGATCAAAAACAATTTATTGAAGTCAAAGAAGCACCAGGAGTAAAAGAAGACTTGCAGGTCTCAGTTTTGGCACAAAATCTAAAAAGACACTTGAACTTCAAGTGGGAAAATTTATGCTTCAAAAACTGTGCAATGATACAAAAATAAAAGCAATTATCATTGAAGGTATCCACTTTTACCATAGCTTTCAGATCACTGTTGGCAAACAAAGTCAGTGATACAGCTAATACAGTTGAGATGCACTTGCCAGAGCATCTCAGCTTCTTTTGTCTTTCTCTTGGTTTTTACAATCAGGAAAGTCTTCAGAGAGAGGAAAGAAAGGAGGAGGAAGGGACTATGAAAACGAATTAATAAATAAGGGACAACTTGAAAAACTGTATACTTTCTTTTCTCTGGCAAGGAGAGATCTGACCATAAACAAAATAAAAACATACACAGCACTTTTGCTTCATACATAAAACTGGGAAAAGCTTATTTTTTCTGGAAAACTTTTCTAGTATTCTGACTTCTAAAAAGTTATGTATTTTTTCAGGTCTTCTCATTTTAAAAAAATAATTCATTTACACTTTCCTGGAACACAAAAGAAAACCACTTTAACAAAAAGTACTTTTTCTACTCAGAAAAATGCCCTTCTATTTACTTTAATATAAAATATTTACCATTTCATAGTCTGGTACTTCCATCCGTTTTTTCAAACTCTGTACAAGTGGAATTAGTGATTCCATTCTGGAAAAAAGTCACCCTTCAATTAAACATCACACCACCTCAACTACAATTATAGAAGCAAATGATCTATTACACTTAAAATTTACCTTTAACAATATGTTTCACATGATGTTTGAGAAATGAAAGATAAAGATATTCAAATATCATCTTAAAATATTAAGAAATAGATGTTCCCTGTTTTTTCTTACCTACAAGATTACAGATTGTGTTAAAGTTTGAAAATTAGCACTCAAGAAACTGAGATTTTCCTCTTCTTTAAAAATGGAAGCTCTACTGTGACTTTAAAAATTATTTTCATCAGCAAGAAAACTAAGTGCCTTTAGCACACAGTGATGAAAAAAGATAGTTTCCCAAAAGTTAAAAAAATTTCAGAACATATTTGACACACACAATTACAATTGGAAAAGTTCTATACCATTTGGTATACTAACTATAGTGCCTTTAAGTGATTTAATTTAGGTGGAACTCTTTGGAAGCCATGATTAATTAATTAATGGTTCTAGTATTTTGCCTCCCCCACCAATATCTACTCATCTGGTGGGAGGGGAAAAAAGAAAGAAAAAGGGAGGCATGGAGGCCTATCTATCCACTCATACTGTTACTTCTTTCTTTTTATTAAAAACACTTTCTGGGCTTCTGGACCCTAATCACCTACCTCCTCTACTTCTTAATAGTGAAGACTCCTTCATGCTGAGATCTGGCCCTTCAGGGGCATGGTAAGTTTGGGGAGACTTTTCTTGCTTGTCTCACCCACTTTTCCTTTGTGCTATTCTTTTTTCCCCCACTTCCAGCCACACTCTGGACTCTCTTCTGTTGTAGCCTCATTGTTTCTTCAAGTCTGTGAGAGAACCCCCTGCAGGTGATGAAGAGTTAACCAGGCATGCTCACAGGCACAGTGAGTTTCAGTGAAAGGTGGCCCCATCTATGGGCCAGATCGGGACCCCAAGGTTTTCATCTAAGTTTTAAGCTTGGCTTGAGACATCACAGAAGCACAAAATAATAGGTACTTTTCAATATTTCTAGAAAGAATCATATCCCATGAGTTATTTCTACATCTCCCTTTTCCACCATAATTTCAAAAAGGAGGGAATCGTTTTTCGAATTAGCACTCTATGCTGAAGAGGAAAAGCATGAACTGATGTTAAAGTGCCTGGTCAATATTTACTGATGTGATAAATATAATACCATGGTTTTCCTTAGTGATAATAAAGTTTTATATTTATATCTCAGGGATGTTTTTCAATATTTTATTTTTAAACAAAAATTACACTGAATATTTTGAATAGGTAATATACACACATAGCAAAAGATGTTTCTCTCTTACAACTTCATCTTTTAGCCATAGAATTCCTCTCCCCAGAGGCAATCTCAATTCCAGTTTCTTCTGTATTCTTCTAGATATCTGATGAATTATCTTAAATAACTATGACATAACAAGTCTTAGTGGCTCAAAGTACTACTATTCTAACTCTCTAATATATGTTGCTATCTTATGACTGATTTCTTATATTTACACTGTGGAGAATAATCTCAGTTTGTGGAAGACCGATTTGAAAATAAGCTACTTCTGGTTTCCTATGCTCATGTGGACAAAAAAGTTTGTGTCTGATGGTTCTATTTTAGTTTTCTGGCCTTTTGAGTTTATATGATTTAAAGAATTATTTCAGAGACTTAACATCACTAATCATCAGGGAAATGTAAACCAAAACCACAGTGAGAAATGACCTCACACCAGTCACAATGGCTAGAATCAAAGAACAAGAAATAAGAAGTGTTGATGAGGATGTGGAGAAAAGGGAGCTTTGGTGTACTGCTGGTAAAAATGTAAACTGGTGCAGCCACTGGGAAAACAGTATGGAAGTTCCACAAAAATTAAAAATAGAAATACCATATGATCCAGTAATTTCACTGCTGGGTATCTGCCCAAAGAAAACAAAAACACCAATTTGAAAAGATATATGCATGCCTATCTTTACTACAGCATTATTTACAAAAGTTAAGATATGGAAGCAACCCAAGTGTCCACTGACAGATGAATGGATAAAGAAGGTGTGGTGTGTATATACAATGGAATATTATTACCCAGTCATAAAAAATAATGCAATCTTGGCATTCATGACAACATGGATGGACCTAGAGATTATTATGCTAAACAAAGTAAGTCAGATAACTACCACATGATTTCACTTGTGTATGGAGTCTAAAAATCAGAACAGATGACAAGAAAAACAGAAACAGGCTCATAAATACAAAGAACTGATGGCTGCCAGAGCGGGTGGGGAGACAGGTGAAAAAAGTGAAGGGGATTAAGAGGTCCAAACTTCCAGTCATAAAATAAACAAGTTGCGGGAATAAAAACTAAAGCATAGGGAATGTAGTCAATGATATCATAAAAACATTGTATAGTGACAGATGGTAACTCATTTACTGTGGTGAGCACTGTGTAATGTACAGAATATCAATTCATTATGTTGTACACCTGAGACTAATAGAATATAGTATGTCAACTACACTGCACTAGAAAAAAAAATAGAATTAGTTTAGGGAAAAGTAACTATACTATTTATGTCAACGTTCTTTCAAACTTGCTTTAATACTAAAGGCACTCTTCACCCCATCCTGTAAAATGACAGATGATCACGCCAAAAGAACTTTTCTCTCCATGTTTTCAAGGTAATGTTAATGCTGAGACAATCGGCCCAATAGAGGACCTGATGAAGAATCCAGCTTTCAAATCCTGCTCCCTCATGCCATGGGCAGCTTGAGCTTCTACTCATAGTTGGGCTATCCTTAAAAGGAGGCAAGTTTTCACATCATAATTTACTTGTCTAGTCATTTACTTTTTTACTGATAGGTTAATTTTTTTTTCTTATTCTACTTAGAATGGGGGCTGTCTTACCAATCTTTAATCTTCCCTAAGACCAGCACCACATCTTATATATCACAGAGGCAGTCACTGCACAACGATTAAGCACATACCCACTTACTATGTGATTTTGAGCAACTTAAACCTCTGTGCCTTAGTTTCCTCATGTATAAAATGAACATAATAACAATGAAGCCATCAGATTGTTGTAGGGAATAAATGAGATAAATGCAAAAGAAAAATCTTAGAATTGGGCACATATAAAACACTCGGTAAAGGCTAACCATTGTTAGTAAATTTGTGTTGGCACTTAACACTGATTATTAAAAAGTAATTTATCTAGCAAATTTAACAATATATCTAGGACTAAAATAGAGTTGAGGAAAAAATGTTTCAAGGTCTTACCCAGGGTTGGAAGCCCATTTCTGTACAGTTTCTTCATCATCACCATCACATAAATCAGCAAAAGCAGCTTCTAAATCTTCTAACTGATGAATTCGAGTATCAACACAATCTACCAAGTCTTCCTTTAAACACATTGAAAAGCCAAGATTATAATTATTCTTTGAAAAAATAAGTGAAATCCCATTGCAATGAAAATAGCAGTTCAATTAGTTAAAACCATGACTTCTTAAGTACTAACCATGGGCTTCCCCAATAAACACACAGATTTTGGTTAGATGTTTGAGAGCACTCTAATGAGCTATGAGATATTATTAGATATGTGATAAATAGACAAAACCCAAAAGAAACAAATGAAGGATACCTCTGTCAGGTTGGTACCAGGTTTTTTAAACTGGTACAGCTCTTGTAAGATTTTGTACTCTTCCTGGAAAACAAAACAAAAATCCATATACTAGGGAAAAAACCAAGTTTTTTCTCAATGATATGCTTTAAGTAAAAAATGGCTATGATACAAGGAGAATATCTTAGATAATCCTTTAAAGATTAGTCTGTGAAAATCAGAGAAAATGTATAACTCAGATGTTATTGTAAACATTGTCATTGCTTTAGGGAACTCTATCTGACAAGAATGTATGAAAATTAGCTATGGAAAAAGACTTGATATGAAAGATTTCTAATAATATTCTACATTCTAAATGGATACATCCAAGGATCTAAACAGATTTTAGCTATGTATAGGAAATATACATGTCTTTAATAGCAACAACAAAAACTCTCCAAGTTCACTTTGCAGCCCTTTCCCTAGCCACTGAAGAGAACTCAGAAGTTCAAAGGCAATACTGGGGGCAGATACAATGAAGAATGATGCCTTCTAGCACAGACTTTGCAGGAGAATGTCTCCCCTTTAGCATGCTAAATAGCCCCATTAGAGGTGGGTATATCTGGTCCCAATAATCCCTTTTAGGAGTATGAGAAGAGTTTATATGCAAGAGCTGAAGTTCATTAAGCACAATGTTGTGCCACTACCCTCATCATAATAATCCTATGCATTGCGTGTGATTATTTTGATGTTATACTTGAAGAAACTGTGGGTCAGAAAGGTTACGTAACTTTCCCAAGATCACACAGCTAATAAGCAGTAGAAGTAACAAACAGAACTTAACTTGCTCTGGACTTCTGCACATGCTCTTTAAAAAAAAGGATACAAAAATCTCCACTTCCCAGGTTTCCTAATAGCACTGGAAAAGGAGTAACTGCCATTAAGTTCCTTGTATAACTTTGTAGTAATTTTCATTAAAAACATTTAATGAGTATATTTGTAAAATAAATTCCTAAAGTCAGTTTCTTCAGCTTTCAGATATGCCTATTCAAGTTTTCTAAATAGTTCTAAGGTCATTTCATGATTCTAAGAACTTATGGTTATAACCACTGGCTCCATGTACAAGAGCAGGAAGAAACAGCAATTTTTCTCCCTTATTTGCAACTTGGGAGAGTACTCTAGGTCCCTCAGTCTTGCTTCAGATTACACTAAATCCTCAAATCTTACCTATTTTTTAATCAATACCTATTTAGAGGTCTTTGATAAATCACAATGGCTTCCGATACATATGTGAATTAGGATCATAAAGTGCAACATCATTCTAATCAAACACTGAATTTAGGTAGAAAAAAGTTAATCTGAATCCCAAAAAGAATAGACTTGAACAGCCTCCCAAATCTTAAAGTAAGCAGTTACTGTGTCATAAAATGCACCCAGGAATGCACACTTGGAGCATGAATTTATTGGTTTCTTAAATGTCCCATCTCAGATCTGTGCATGCTAATACTGTCTGGCTTTCTGCATTTAAGATCTGATGAGGTACCCTAAGGATCACAGGCCTGAATCATTAGCTACAAATAGTACATGTGTATTCAGGCACCTCATGGTCCAGTGGAAAATTTGTCACACAGAACTTTATATATGTAGAATATCTCTGGAAAGATACACCAAGAAACTGGCCATGATGTTTGTTTCTGAGGTAACAAACTGAGGGAATGGGAATGGGGTGAGAAAGTGACATTCTTTAATGCATACGCTTTCTTGTACCATGGGATTTTAGTTTTTTCAACTACCCACGTACATATTACCCCAATTAATAAATACGAAATAAATAATAATAAATATCTAGAGCAGGGATCAGCAACCCACAACCTACAACTTGTTTTTGTATGGCCCTTGAGTTAAGAAAGGCACGTACATAATTCAATTTAAAAAATAGGTGCATATGATTTGAAAAGGTTTAACAACAACAAGGAACAATGTGTGATAGAAATCATTTGGGACCCCCAATAAAGTAATTATATCTGGCTGTTTGCAGAAAGTTTGCTGATCCCTGATCTAGAGAAATGTCATACAATTCTCAAGATCTACATTTCAAAAATACCACATTTACCTGAGTGAACATTTCTTTGAAGGGATTCTTGACTGAAAAGAAATCCAAGTCAATATCTAAAATAAATGCATCCCCTTTCTTCAAAATTTCCAGAATCTCCCCAGTGCTGACTGTAGTCTGACATTCTTGGCTTTCACAAGAACATGAACATGGTTGCTCTAGGCAAGTTTGGTCCCTCCTCTGTGTCACTGTGTCCTTTTCCAGTCCTTCTGAATAAGAGTCACACTTAGTAGAGGCAGTGTTTTCTGCGTCTTCCAGTGCTAGCTTTGGCTTCTTAGCAGAAGACACGGCATCATTTTCTTCTTGATTGTTACAGGGTTTATAAGGTTTTACCATAATTACATCCAATTGTAAAGGTTTTTGGTTCTCTAGCTGGTCTTCAGTTACATAAAGACCATCACTTAGAAAGTAATGATCTGTACTTGTAACCCTGGATTAGAGGAAAAAAATGATTTTAAAGACAAATGGACAAATTAGCTGACATTTCATATAGCATTTCCGAAGCACTGCAGAAATGTAACAAAGAACATATTTAACAAAAACTAAGAGTTCTCTCTACTTTCGTTAATTCCTGTTTTTCTACAGAAATAGTGTTCCCCCTAGTTTTAGCTGTGCACATAACTGCCCGAAGGAGACTGGACTTCATAGCTGATCTTGCGGCGAGGTGTGGCTATTTGACTAAGTCCTGGACTACGGCTGTGAGTGGAAGAGAAGCATATATAACCTTGCTCCCCTCTACCTGATGACTGGTGCATGAACATGCAATTGGCAAGCCCACCCTGGGCTATGAGGACAAAGGCAATGCTCTGGAGATGAAGCAAAAAGATAAAAGGAAATGGGGTTTCCAAACCTGTAAACTGCCACATAGGCCCTGGACTGTGTGTGGTAAACTCTAATAAAAGAAAGAAATAAATGATCCTCTTTCAGCTAGTGTTCTGAATCACTCTCATACCAGCAGCAACTTCATCCAAATAATCACTTAAGAGAAAAATTACATCTGGAAATAATTTCTCTTAACAAAAGCTCCCTCTGATGTGTTTCAAAGCTTTGCCAAACTCTGTATAACCGTAATATTTTAATATGGAAAACAACTTCAAAATATCTTATACACATGCAGAATGCATTTTACAAGTTACAGATTTCTGATTTTAGACATATCAGTATGTTCTTAGCTTTTCAACTATATTATGCCTTAGCAAGTACTTGGAATAGCAAAACTAAATGCTTCTTCCAGAGTCGGGCTCTATCCAACTAAAATAATGGTTAATATTTATTTCCTACTCACCTTCCTCCAGCTATACAGCCTTAAATTTAAAAAGCTATTAATTTTCCAAAATAAGACTAATGACATAATACAGCTAATATCCAGGCTTATTGTAAATTGTGCCATCCAAAGAATGACAAAGGCTGTATCCCCCAACCTAAATTCGTATTCTTCTTTAATAGAGGACTCTTCACTTTGTTCATATCTGTATAAACACATGCATCTCAGACTGCACACCTGAGTATGTGTCTCTTCTGCAAACTTTTACTTGCAGGATTATGTAAAATCACCAGATAATCAAATTTTTCCTAATATTGTTATTATACATTGAGTTTCAAATGTTTCAGATTACTCAAAATTATCTGATTTTGCAGAAGCCTGTTAGAGGTCAACTTAGGTCTACTCACTGAAGTACTAAATAAAAGCACTATCATTCTCTCACATATACCAGTATTATATATAATATTTATTCTATGTAGAGTCCTATTTATTTATTTAGTATAACATCCTCAATAAATATAATTTTCATGGATACACAACAAAGTTATTTGTGCAATTGATAAGAACACACAACAAACACTAACAGTATCATTAAGGATAAATCAGAAATAAAAAGTATCACTTTCAATGAGAAAGACTGTATTTCATTTTCAATGTATTACCATTTTATTCCATTCTCCTTCACCTTTGAGAAAGTTATGGTTTCACTGCTTAAAACATTAATCCCATCACAAAAGAATGTAGAAAGTCAAGAACACGATGATATTTCTAAAGATAATTACAGTATTGCAATATCCATAAAACATTGGTTAAAGAGCTTATATAACAAAACCAGCTGCACATGTAACTCAAGTCAAAAAATGCTGTAACTTTAATTATCTAAAGCTAATCATATTACTAAAACTAAAACCTCAAATCTACTTTTTAGTCATTGGATTTACCAAAAAAAAATCTGAAATGAGGTAATTTTGCTTTTTCACTGCTAATTGTTAAATTCAGCAGACAATAATTAGATTGGAAGGAAATAGTAAAATGCATCATTAGATAAATAGATAAGGTACTTCATTTAATGGAATTAGTCATCAATGGAACCAGAATTCCAGAAGATGAAGATCCTATTATTCAAAACCAGTGTGACCAGCAACAAAATATAAATGGTATGTGCAGAAGGTCAAGGCACTTGAAAACTTGTTCCTGGTGTTTTGAGAACTCTTTAAAAGAGCTGAGGCTTAATCAGAGCCCATTTGCATGTAGACAACTTATGAGTTATTATGGGGATTCAAAATAAGATAAAAGAAGCATTCATTCCCTCTTATACTCATAAATATGAGGAAATTACCTGATTGTTGTGGTAGAAGTGTCTCTGCCTACTAAAAAGTGATGTTGGCCCTCTCTGATTTGCTGAGCCCATGTGGGATGAAGCCACAGCACATGAGAAAAATGGCCAGCATAAACTGCAGGCATAATCCAATTCTCAATACTTAATTCTCTGAAAAAGAAATAGAAAGCATGGAAACTACTAGTGAGTGGCTTTTCCCCAATGTAATTTCACCCAGAACAAGAGTTTAACAATTTTCCTGATGGCATTAAGGCATCATTTCCCCTTTTCATTGTATTGACATTTGCACTGATGGTGCAAAAACAATGGTGGGTTGGTATCCTAAGACTAATCGAGGCGATGGCACCAACTCTACTAGTAGTCACTGTATTCTTCACTACCAAGCACCACTGCCCCCTCCCAAAGCCAGTTTCATGTAAAAAGGTCCTTCATAATTTTATTAAACCTTGATCCTGAGGATACATTTTAAATATTCTGGGTGGCAAAATGAGAAATGCACAAAAAGTACTCCTGCTACTACATACTTTGAAGTACAACGGTTGTCTCAAGGAAAAACACTTGTGATTCAACTGAAAGCTGAACACCATTTTTCTTGAAAGAAAGAGTGATCAACATACAATGGTTATTCAGACTTGAATCTGAATTGTTGGATTCCACATTCGAATTAAGCTTTAAAAAACCACTACTTGTTAGTTTTGGTATGCTACTGAATATTCATAATTATCTGAAAAGGCTATGAAAATACTTTCTAAATTTTCTTCATTTACTTCCACCAAAACAACATATGGCAACAGACTGAATGTGGAAGCAGATATGAGAATCTAGCTGTCTCCTATAAAGACAAATATCAAAGAGATGTGCAAAAACTTAAACATTGTTACTCTTCTTACTATATTTTTTGCTTTGGAAAATATATTTTTCATAAAAATATATTTATGCTAACATATTGAAGTCTATTTTGAAATGAATTAATATTTTAAACATTTCTCAGTTTTAATTTCAAATATGGTAAATGTGAATAGATATAACTCACACTTAGAAAAATGCTCAGTAATTTTTAAGGGTGTACAGGAATTCTCAGACTAAAAAGTTTAAGAATTATTACTCTATGACTAACTATACAATCTGCATACTTGTTTCATAATTCTTTTCAATTTCTAAAATATAAAACCTTTAAACATAAAAGAGAGTAACAACAATGGTAGAGCTACCACATTTCTTTAGAAATTAGTTCTCTAAAATGGGGTTCTGGAAAAGGTCAACTGAAAGAAACATAGTAGGCTAAAGTTAATTCATGCTAGCATCTATCTTTTAATTTTATATTATAAAGAAAAATTACTGCTATGTATGTAATTTTTTACATTGTATGACTAGGCTCCATCCTAACAAATGCATACATAATGAGACAGTGGCAGAATTTCAGAGAACTTTATTACAGAAAAGAGTCTAGTAAGTCTTTATTTAGAAATATATATGACCCTTCTAGGGGAAAGTAGTACAAATTTAGAGGTTGGAAGGACTCAATACTGGAAGGAAGGATATACAAATTAAAGATGTGTTGCCTATACAACCATTGAACAGTGTGTTTAAAACACATTTCTCCCCTTAAAAGGGGAGAGGATGGGAGAACTGGCTTAGGTAACTTCTAAAGTCTTCTACCTCTAAAATTCTGTATTCTAAAGCTGAGGTTGGCAAACATTGGCTAAGCCACTTGTTTTTGTAAATAAAGTTTTATTGGAACATAGCCACAGCCATTTGTTACACAATGTCCATGGTTGCTTTCCTACTATAAGGGCAGAGATAAGTAGTTGCAACAGAGACCATACAGTGAGCAACCTTAAGATACTTACTATCTGGCTCTTGAAGAAAAAGTCTGTCAACACTTGCTCTAAATAAAATAGAAAAGGCAAACAAAACAAAAACAAAACTCATGAGCTCAGCAAAGTCTATTTCCCTTGTTTATCATGTACTGCAAATTGTATTTCAAACACATAAAAGATCATTAAGAGGGATGCCTGGCTGCCTCAGTTGGTGGAGCATGTGGCTCTTGATCTCAGGGTCTTGAGTTTGAGCCCCACATCGGGGGCAGAGTCTACTTTAAAAAAAAAAATATTAACAAAAACCACGTATTACCCGAAAAGTGTTTCCTTGTCAAACACTGTGTCAGCTGGCATATTCACAGGAATAAGGAGGTCTGGATGTGAATCAAAATGCAGAAAACTTATGTTACTGGCAGGAAGATGCTTTGAGCCAATGGCCCGGTATATATAAGGCAGGACCTGTAAAAAACACAGGCACACATTTGGAATTAGCACTGCAATCATGAGCATATGCTCAGCTGCAGCCTGAAAAACAATGCTTAACATAACTACACATAATTTGAAGCACGCCGAGTTGCTAAAAAGTAGGAAAATATAAAATTTGTTCACTGTAGATGGGTTTAGATAGCGTTCCCAAGCTTTATTTTTTCCTCAGAAGTTCCAGCTTGCACCTCCAAAGGCTTTAATGGGCGTCTCTTGCTGCTATCTTGCCCCATCACAAACTCAAAAGATAATGTGGGTAAACAGACAAGGATTGGCCCTCAGGAAAACACTGGTAGTTAATACACATTCTGTCATAAGGATGTGTTCAAGCTACCTTGGGTCTTCTGGCCTTTTCCACACCTTAGGATGATGGAGCTAGGCTAGGCGGTCTCTAAGGTTCCTGTCCTGTTACAGTCCCTGTAGTTCTAGGTTTAATACTGAATTTGAAAACACCGCTTAACCCGCCCTTGTGCTTCTTTCTCAGGCCCATACACACTATCTCTAGGTCCTGGGAAACTCAACTTCCTTTCTCCATCCATAAATCCGGAATCATCCTCTCCCCCTTTCATAACCAGAGACCTTCCAAGGCCTATTAATTAAAAAAAAGAAAAAAAAAAGTCTCGAATCCACGGGCCTCCCTTCCAGAAGACTAGATTAAGGCACTGTTTTAGCTACTCCAAAGTAGCACTGCCATAAAAATAGGAAATACCGTTCGTGTTTATGAAAGCAGGGCTCGCTGTAAAAAGATTTCTGTACACGCTAAGCACACAATACCAACAGCCCTGAGTGCTACGATGACACTCCCTATACCACAGACCGCAGCCCACATTCTTTACAAAAAGCTTCCCACCTACACACAGCCGTGCCGTGACGGAGACGCCGGGGAAAGCTGGAAGCCTGCGTCATCCTGCAGGTTAGGGACACGGGGCTCTGCAGTGAGAAAGCTCAGGTTCGAATCCCGACGCCGCCAGTTGTTGGTGTGGGATTCTGGGCAAACCGTGAAAGGTTAAATGAATTGCCCGACGCATAGTAAGCGATTCAATAAACGTCAGCGCCTAGTCTCCCGTTAGTCGTTTCGGTGCTTTTCCCCACAGCAATGGAACTCGCGCGGATAACAAATTCTGCTTATCTCTGGCCTTCAATGCGGAGGCTCCGCAACCTCCTTGGCCCTCGCGCGATATTGCCCCAGGATCAAGCAGCCTCCGGCTCACCTCCTGGTGATCCTCCACGACCCACACTGGGAGCTTGGGGTAGCGCCGGAGGCTACCGCGCTCTCCCACAGAGTCGCCCATGCTTTTCCCGCGCGGCAGCATCCCAGCGAGCCGCAGTCGCGAGGCTAGGACCCCGGAACGCCGGAGCTGCAGCCCCACAGCCCCTCCCGGGTGGAAACGCGCGCTCACCCGGTTGCGGTTCCTCATTGGAAGATGTAGAGGGCAGGGGGCGGGCGCCGGGGCGTTCTACGAAGGCTATTGGCTTGTGTGTCCATCGCTCTCATTGACGCGCCAATCACCGAGCACAAGGCGCTGTGGCCAGCCCAAGAGCTTTCCCTGTCGCGGTCCAGCTTTCTCAGGTTTGCTTTTTAATTTTCTCGGTTTCCTGTTCCGGAGGCGCGGGTGGCGCTATGGTCTTGGCGGCTGCAGAATAAGCCTGGCTTTGCTTTGACGGCAACCTCGCGGCCCGAGAACCTTTTGTAGGTAAAAGGGGCAACTTGCGGGTGTTGGAAGAGGGAGCCTTTCCGAGTGTCCGGTTTAAACGGGTCCGGAGTCCGGGGCTGGGGCGAGAGGCGCTTTCGAGTTAAGATCGGGCAGTCCCTCTTCAGATCTGCAGCTAAGGGCAAAAAAGCGACCCTAGGCCCGAATCCCACAAACAAATAGAAGTGAAAAATGCGGCCTTTCATTCATTTATGGAGCGCATGCGGTGGTCCAGGCCTGGGGCCGCCCGGGTCTCGGAGCGGAGGGAGACCGTGAGCCCATGGGGCTCACAGTCTGGCGGGAGATGCAAACAGGAAAAGACGCAATTACAAATCCGCTGGACGAAGGTGACTGGCTTGGGGATGCAAGTGAGGGAAAGGGTGTTGTTCTTAATAACGTGGGCACACTTTGCAACTCTTTCAACATAGACTGATGTTCCTGGACGTTTTAACTATGCGAGACAGCTCTCGGTTTCCCTGTTTCCAAACAGCAACCTAGGAGTAGACAGACGCAGAAAATAAGTACTTTTCCAGTTGCAGTGAATTCCTTGACTTTTGATTTTGAATTAAAGTTTGCATCCATAACACAGTCTGACTATGCCTTCGATATGTCAGTTTCATAATCAGTGTTTCCAGATACTCTCTCTGTAGAAACATCCATGAGGATCTAATCCCGAAAGTTCAACTATTATACACTGTACAAGTGTTAGTGATCCTGTTTCCCACTTCTAGGTTCAGCACACTCCTTTGTGTTCCCCTAGACCCTGTGCATACCTCTTTTCTCTTGTTTATTGCCTTATTTATTTATTTTTTTAAAAAGGTATTTTTTTTTAAAGTGAATTCAGAGCTTGAGTCTTGCAGGCTATGTGTCTTACTCAACTTTGAGTCCACAGGGCCTGCGACTTGTATAGGCTCATTGAATATCGCATGAATCTGTGAAAAGGCCTACTCTTTGTCTGGTTTTGATAATGCAAATATGTCATGGATATATGTGAAAGGGAAGTGTACAGTAGCAACATAGAAACATATGCCATTGATGAGATAGTAAACATTTATTGACCACCTACTATGTGCAGGATGTTCTGCCAGGGGCTGTGAAGGATACAGAAATGACTATGAATCAACCCATGTCCTCAAGGAGCTAATAATCTAGTGGAGGAGTTAGAAATGTGCACACATGACTATAATATGAGACAGTCTCTGGTAAGTGCTGTAAAAGAAGTAAGTAAGTCTAGAGGGAATGGGATTACTTTCTAAAGGGAACTAGGAAAGGCTTCACAGAAGAGGTGGCATTTGACATAGGTAGATGAAAGTCAGTGGGCAGATTCATAGAGCAGGGGATTTTAGAAGAGCGGGAGCAAAGAGCAAGCTGGGTGATAGTACCTGGTATGTTAGGCAACTGGGAAAATCTGGGGTTATAGGTACTTCATAGGGAAGGTGATGGAGGATAAGCCTAGAAGAAGTTGGGTCCAGGTTGTAGAAGGCCTTAATTGCCAAGCATGGAGTTTGAATTAGATTCTGTTGGCTATGAGCCATGAGTAGCCGGTGGTGGCAAGATCAACTGTGTAGGTCATAGGTTTATCATGAAGGCTTAGACTGAATGATAATCATAAATCAGATATTATTTGATGCCTGCTAGTTATTAAGCACAGTGATTGATACAGCTAGATAATCTGACATTATTTTCTTGAACCTTTGTAAAAATCTACCTTAAGCCTATTGGTAAAACTTTTAGTTAGATAGACTTTAGGAAGATGCTTCTACATTAAAGTTTTTTGTATTTAATATTTATTTGAGTTTTTAAAATATTTGCTGAAGCTTAAATATTTGGAAAGCCATTCACATTCACAGCATTCTTCAATGGAAAGCTGAGGATGAAATCAAGGATACCTGTTGTGTTTACAAATTATATTTGAATTTGATTGCTAGTCTCATTGTGATAAGGACATCTTCAAAGTTAGTTGTAAACTTTAATTCGGGGAACATACTCTTAATTTTGTCAGTATGCTCAATGCATTGGAGAATGCAAAATCAGTGTTAAGATGATTGCAGACATTAGCAGTTCGGGAAACATTTTTATGCCTATTTTATTCTTTCTGTCCTCTAGCGCTTATATTTTCTGTGGAAGATGTGACATATCCAGACAGTACGTCATGATGCAAGGCAATACGTGGTGAGTGGTGTGACAGTAATGGGAGTTTTGGGAGAGCAGAGAGAAGAGCAGACACTGGCACTGGGCCCTGGAGAGTGGGAAGGATTTTGATACGTGCGGAGAGGAGGAAGCATGTTCACGTGGGGCATGTACATGGCTAGGAACACAGCCCAGAGCCCTGTCCTGGTGGAGCTTGTATTTCTGAGGTGCAGCCAAACGTGAAAGTTGGAAGGAGGTAATTAGTTGGTGAATTGTGATTACTGTAGGACCTGCCAAGAAGCAGCATGGAGTGTGAGAGGGGGAACCTGACAAAGGCCTGGTGGGCGGTAATAGTGATTGTAGAAAGGCCAGCAAGGGTGTTATTATTGTAGCCAGGGAAGAAATGATGGTGTGAAGTAGATGAACTCAGGAAATATTTATATGAAGCAGAAGTGATGGGAATTTAAAATAAATTTTTGGCTAAAAGGGATAAGGGAGGAAAAGTTACCAGATAATTCCCTGGTGTATGATTTGAGGACCAATAAATGCTATTATCTATAGAGATAGGAAATGCGAAAAGAGGAGCCAGTGGTATTGTCTTGGAGGGGAGGGTTATTAATTCCTTCTGGGACCTGTTATGTTGCATTTGTGGAATCTCTGCTGAGTGTGGTGGAAGGTGAAGACAGGAAGATGCTGGTGCAGATGTAGAGAATGTGGGGTGTGGGTAGGATGACATGGCAAGGATCAGATTTTTGGGGAGCCTGAGCACGGACAACAGCAAATGATTAAACAGTGGGATGTTGAGTTCATTCTGGAGGAGGAGCAGCTTTAGGGAGCGACAGAAGCCAGGGACTGACACAGGGGAAGAAGAGTTTATTGGCCATGAGGAGTTTGAGGTATTACAGAGAATGGCAACATCAGACAGGTGGAATAATCCAGTGGCTGAAGGGGTCTGTCAGTTGCTCTTAAAGATGGTAAGGTGTTTGTGAAACCCTGTTTATGGTGAGTTTTTGGTTCTTTTTTCTTTTTCTCTTTTTCTTTCCTCCTGCAAAGTCATAGAATGTCATTCCACCCAGGGCGAGGGTGTCCCCGAGGGCGGGGAGGACATGGAGCCAGACCCTCAGCCCCAGCCTTCAGGCCCCAAAATCTGAGACTACTTCACCCTCAGCAGCCTCCTGTGCAATATCAATACGAACCTCCAAGTGCCCCTTCCACCACATTCTCGAACTCTCCAGCCCCCAATTTTCTGCCTCCACGACCAGACTTTGTCCCCTTCCCTCCTCCCATGCCTCCATCAGCCCAAGGCCCTCTTCCTCCCTGCCCTATACGGCCCCCCTTCCCAAACCACCAGATGAGGCCCCCCTTCCCCGTGCCTCCTTGTTTTCCTCCTATGCCACCTCCGATGCCCTGTCCTAATAACCCCCCAGTCCCTGGAGCACCTCCTGGACAAGGCACTTTCCCCTTCATGATGCCCCCTCCTTCCATGCCCCACCCCCCACCCCCTCCTGTCATGCCACAGCAGGTCAATTATCAGTACCCTCCAGGATACTCACACCATAATTTCCCACCTCCCAATTTCAATAGCTTCCAGAACAACCCCAGTTCTTTCCCGCCCAGTGCTAATAACAGCAGTAGTCCTCATTTTAGGCACCTCCCTCCATACCCACTCCCCAAGGCTCCCAGCGAGAGAAGATCCCCGGAAAGGCTCAAACACTACGAGGATCACAGGCACCGGGATCACAGTCATGGGCGAGGCGAGAGGCATCGGTCCCTGGATCGGCGGGAACGAGGCCGAAGTCCTGACAGGAGAAGACAAGACAGCCGCTACAGATCAGATTATGACCGAGGGAGAACGCCCTCCCGTCACCGGAGCTATGAGCGCAGCAGGTAAAGCACACGTTGTTTTTAATGAACTGCAGAGGTCCAGACATGGGCCATCTGGGTTTCTCAGAAAACCAAACCAAAACGGTCCCGCAGTGCATTTTGATTTATAAAGGGAAGAAAGCATGTTTGGGACTGTTTTGAAGAGGAAGAGACAACTGACAAGTAGTTAATGTTAGAAAAGCCACTTTTGAAAAGCATTTCAAAATTATCAATGTAGATTCATTGCAATGAGTGTAAGCTCATTACTCTGCATAATACAGCTGACATTTAATGGTGCTCTAATGAAAGTTCACATACTGCTTTTTCGTGTGTTTTCTGCATTATCATATTTACTTTTGTTCAGTATGATCACCGTATCAGGTTAAAGCACCTGAGTTCTTTTGGAATTGATCTGTGTATGCTATCAATTGAACTAGTTAAGCAGAATTTGCTTTCTGGTTTTTAGGATAAGTGGAAGTTTATTGTACATAGTTGCCTTCTTGCTCTGTTTCCTTGTAAAGTGCAATAACATTGGTTACACATCAAAGTTTTCAAAATAGTTTTTAACTTGATTTTGTTGCATTGAAATGTATTCATATTGAAGAAACTTGTGTTTGAAAAATACTGCTTCATTCCAAATTACATTTGTTTTTTTTTCAAGAGACCAAATATTTGTACCAGATATACATAAGAAAGTAAGGTTTCCAGCAGGCATTTCTAAACTGGGACTCATAGATGGGTTTATAGAAATGCTCTGAAGTTATATGCAGAGTTTTATGTGTATGCATGTTTTTCTGTAAGTAAATTGGTACCTTTCAGCAGAATCTCAAGACTTTTCTCCAAAAGTCTAAGAACCAGTGGTTTAGATGGAAAAATAAAACTATGTAGAAAACAGCCGTACCAAAGAATTTGTACCTTCAGTGAACTCTTCGTATTGTTGAAGCTTTCTGTTTGTCGAGCTAGTAGTGGTGCTTCTCTTTCTGTTCGCTGTGGTGTGTTTACCTTCATTGTCCTATGGAACTTTTGTGCTAAAAGGGTTTGAGCGCCCCAAACCAGGTCACTTCGCTATGTGCGTTTGTAGAGCTGGTCTTGGCTCCTGTGGAATCAGTTCACTTCTTGGTTTCCACGTTTTTCACATGGCTCTTGGTTTTCATGTTCATGACTGAACATTTGCCAGTTAATGGTCATTCTTAGTCCTGAAGAGAGTGATTAGTACTTGGAAGGTTTGGAAGCAAAATGTGTTGTTTCCTCTTCCCGATGCCCAGTGGCAGGTAGAAGGGAACTTGTTTCCTGCAGAAATGACTGATTCCTGGTGGACCAGAGCTGGTTGAGAGTTGATAGACTCTAAAAAATCTTTTCAGTGTGAGTTACAGTTTTTGGTCAATTTTGTCCTTAATTATTCTCTGAGGGACTAATTGGCAGAGGCCTATGATAGTGTATTTGATAACTTTATGGTGAAAATCTAAACTGGAAAGTGTTAATAGTTGTCTTTAGACTTTGAAATGATCGTTAATAATCCTGTTTCTAGGGAAACACTTCGCTCCGAACTCAACATTCTAGATGGGCATTTTTTTTTTTCCATTTTGGGGTGCTGTAGTTAAGTTTTTAGGACTCTGCTATAAAAATCCTAAATTCTTGCATCAGGCTTAAACTTGGAGCTATGTGTTTCTTTAAAGAACCTCATGTCCTGTCAACTGAGGATCTCTACTGGTAAGTGAAATCAGGTGCCATTAATCTGCGTTATCCTAAACCACAACTCCTTTACATAGTAAAGACCTGCTTAGGCAGTTAGCTCATCTTTCTACATGCCTTTATTTCTGTTGGAGTTGTCTTGTAATGCACTTGGGGTGTTTGCCCTGGAGCTGCCTTAGTGTCACGGCCATGTGATAGTAGGCTCCCTTTGAGGTCTTAGGGTAGAGTGTCAGTCATCTGTCTTATAAGGAATGTCTCTGTGAAATAGAAATCGGGCACGGGATATCCTAGCATAATTTCTAGAAGTATATTGGAGAAAACCAAAACTTCACAAATTTGTGCATTAGATTGTGTTAAATTTATGCAAATTCTGTAGTCTGTCCTCTGGCTACTTCTGCCCTCCTTCTTAGGGTTAGTCAGTCTATCCTTTTTCAGATCCCATCTTCTTTTTCTCCTCTAAAATATGGTTGAATACTGATTACCAGATTGTTTTAGGACAAACTATTTCTAGAGGAAGTTTTTGAAGAAGTGGATATGTGTATTTGTTACCAGGAAAGATCAAGGTTGGTCTGGGGAATGGGAAAAGAAACAATCTCATGCAGTGCACTGAGCATGCTCTTCTGCAGTCTGGTGGGGACAGTGCACTGAATGGTGCTAAAGCACAATAATCCCCATAGCTGTCCTGGTGAGTACAACGTGTAGCCATCAGAGAGCTAGTATTATGTACTAAGGAATATCTTAATGCTTGCAGACAACGAAGAGTCTTTGGAAAAACAACCCAAACATTGTTTTTCTTGCTTTAAATGGGTTCATTAAACAATGTTACTAATGTGCTTTATATCCAGATTGGCCTTTTCAATTCATACCCACTCCGAGGTAGCAATCATCATCAGAAGTGTCATTCTCAAATGCAAAATTCTATTGCCCACATGTTAAAATACAAATAAAAAATTAGGGATGTCCTCTCAATAGAGTTTTTATTAGCAAATACAGGCGATTATTCTTTTCAGCCGCCATGCTATTACACGTTACATTTTATCTGTCATGTGGTACCACTCACTATTTGGGATTTTACTGCTTAAAAGTAAGCTGTAATTTCATTTATTAATTTTTTTAAAGGAATCTCTACACCCAGTGTGGGGCTCAAACTCACAACCCCGAGAGCAGGAGTTGCATGTTCTACCGACTGAGCCAGCCAGGGGCCCTAGTAAACTAATTTTAGAAGTGTATCAAATAAAGAATGTAGAATCCCAAGCTCTGGCTACTTTATTTTGGACAGCTGGTGTATACCTGAGGCTTATACATATGTTAAGAGGAATCTTTCCTGAGGAGGGGTGATCTTTAAGTGAAAGAACAATTTCTGTTTTAATAATCTAAACAGTCACATTTCTCGATCATTTTTGTAAGTTTTGATTTTCAATGTATTTACATTTCTTCTGTTTGGCTATTGGTTGGGGGATGTTTTTGAATTCAGACATTTTTATGGTCTTCTAGCTGGACTCAGGCTAATATAACATTTTTTTTTTTTCTATTCTAAGATTGGATGGTTATTTCCCTTAGATTTAGTTCTGATTTAAACACACTAGAGTTCCAAGTTTTGTTCCAGATCTTCATTGTACTTATTAAATAGACTCAGAAGTTATTATTATTATCATTATTAAATTCCCATTTTACATTGAAAGGTTTTAAAATCCCTCATTCTATTTTACGTTGCATAAACCCAATGTCTCCATTTAGAGTTGTTTCCAGATGAAAACAGCATTTCAAGGTAAAGTGACTTACAATCTCATGGCAGTCAGCGATACCTAGAACTACCACTCAGGCCTCTAACCTGTAAGAGTTTAGAACTCTTTAATTGTAGAACCTTATCTTAATTTTCACAATAAAAGCTTTAATTTACATTTATTTGATGGATGAAATTGGGAGCTTTCTAGAAATCACTAGGTAGTAGAATCCTTTAAAGTTTTCCCTGTAGGCTAAACAACCGAGGATTGGCTGGTTGGAACATCTGGAGAGAAGATTATCATAAATCCCTTTGCTGCTTAGCATCAAGTATGACTTCTTTCTTTGAAGAAAACAACAAAAAATGTCCAAGTTAGTTAACTTCTGTAAAGTGAAAAGCTCCTTTATCCTTTAATAAATGATGAATAAAAATGTCCCATGGAGAATAGAGCCTGAAAAACTTGTAGGTGAGGTCCATTTATTTAGAAGATGAATTCAGTGAAAAGAGATGGTGTTTTTGAGTCTTTCTGTTGAAAACAGCTCTGTGTCTTAATTCCTTTAAGAGAGCGGGAACGGGAGAGACACAGGCACCGGGACAGCCGAAGATCACCATCTCTGGAAAGGTCCTACAAAAAAGAGTATAAGAGATCTGGAAGGTAAGCAAGGAGTTGACACTGAAAGAAGTCCTAGATCTCCTTGAATTCAGGTTTTGTGCTTATGCATAATAATCACCAAGTCTTCAAACTAGCCCAAGAGTCTATCCAAAATGCCCTGTGAAAAGCTAAAACAGCCAATAACTTAAAAACCTTTACTTTCAAGATGTATTGAAGATGCACAAGGAAAATCTTGATAGATTTCCAAAAAGAAATTATACAGGCCAGTTTTTCTGACCTCAATTGCTATAAAACTGTATACACATTAATATTCAAGGCTTAAAAAAGAACCCTGGGAATTCATAATTATGCTCTTAAATTTACTTGTTTCAGAAAAAAAAAGTAAAACTGCAGTCACACTTTATTTAGAAGAACGACATTGAGATTGTTGTAAACCAAAACTTACAGGGTGTGACCAGTTCTATATCAAGAGGTAAAATTATATAATGGTAATCAATCACAGCACTCTGGAATCTGACAGATTTGGGGTCAGTTATTCTCCCAACTTTGATATTGGGCAGAGTTATATAACCTTTTTAAGCTTCAGTGTCTTTGTCTAAAATAAGAACAGTTACACTTGCTTTATTGAGTGATGAGGAGTCATTGAGAGAATAGGTGTAAAAACACTTAGAGCTGGATCCAAAGTTAGTGTCAAATAAATGGTAACTGTATGTATACATTTTATATGTAGAATTATAATATATATAAATGTTTATATAATTATCATCTGATTACTTGGCTCTACATATTGGTAGAGTATAAGGAAAGCAGAAAAAGGGATTTAAAGATAAAAGAAATTAATGAAATAGCAAACAGAATTATAGCACTGTAACAATATTTGGAAGTAAATGCAAGACTTCTTTGAAAGGTCATACGATTTAAAAAGTGGCAAATCAGGAAAAGAAAAACATACTCCATCAGGTATAAGAAAGAATGTATCATAAGAGTGAAGGTATTTAAAAATTCTAATATGTTGGTATAAGTACAGATACTATATTCACAAAATTTAAAAACTTGGATGTGATGGGTTGATTTCTATGAAAGCAAAAATTACAAATCACATAAGAAGCAGAAAATTTTAATAGGCAAGTAACTATGGAAAAAAAATTGAAAAAGTTGGATTTGTACCACCTCCAAAAAAGTTTTAAACTGTTCTAGAACATTGGTGAAGATGGAAAGAGAGCTCAGCTCATGCTGTGATGCCCAGAAAACCGACATGGCAAAACCTAACCTAATGGAAAGAAAACTACAAAACAATCTCTCTTTTGAATATGGATATGAAAATACTGATTAGTATATTAGCCAGTTGTTTTCAGGAGCATATTAAAATAACAGTTTAGTCCAAGATTGCATGGATAAATAGGTTAGTATTAGAAAATCTATAACTAATTCTTTGTGTCAAAATCTGTAGAGCTGTCTCAGTTCCTGTTTATTAGGTATTTAAAATAGAACCAGCATCCTTTTATAAATAGAAGGTTTGGTAAACTAGGTATATAAGCAGACTTCTTTAACATGATGGAGAATATCATCGCATGATGAGCATGACTGACACCATCTCAGAAGAGCCAAATTTAGTGTTGAAACCTTTCAGGCCTTCCCATACAAGTTAGGAAAAAGATGCGGCTCCATTGCCTGTCACTGTCACCTGACAAGAAGTGAACAAAACACATTGCAAACATTGGTGTGAGTGATACAGTCATTCACAGGAGTCCCCACTTTACAGGAATGAGAAAGTTAAGTGCCATGAGAAGTGCTTTTGATAGAGCAATTACACGTTGCTCTGGGAACACAACAGCGAGAGCTCAGTCTCGGGTAGTCATAGAAAAATTGACATTTTACCTTTTTTACAATTGATACTTGAAGTGTGTATAGGGATGCATTAGGGAAGGGGATGGTAGAAGGAGAGAAAAGAGCATGTGTGAAGGTTGCAGTGTAGACAAGTGCTCTGAGAGGGTCAAGCGTGGACGTTGGGAAGTGAGTTTAGACAGCTTTTGTAGTAATCCGTACAGGGGATTATGCCTAGGCCAGCACAGTGACAGTGGTGATGGGGAGCCGTAGAGGTAACTGAGAGGCATTTATGAGATAGAGTCAGTAGGATAACTGAGGGTGAGGGAAGGAGAGTCAGCAGCCATCACCTGAGACCTGGTGCTCCCCATGGGGGGTGGGGAGCACTAAGAACGATGCAAGATGAGTACAGTTTGAGCATGTGGAGTTTGAGAATCTGTAAGACAACCAAGTGGAATTGTGTGGTAGTTAATTGGGTACACAGGTGTAAAGATCAGAAAAGAGATCCCAGCTGGAAATACCAAATGCCATGGATTAGATGAGATTAACGAGGAAGAGTTTGTTCAGAGAGGAAGGGCCGATGGAGGAGGAGCTAAGGACAGGAAAAAAAGCCAGATACTATGTTGATAGAAACCACTGAGGACCGCATTTGTGGTTGGTGATTTTTAATGTAGAGTGCTGGAAATCTCTTTGGTCTAGTGGTTTCTTCTCCAGTGACCAGTAGCTTGTGAAGAAGGCAGAGACTTGGATTCTATGAGTTCCAACTAATGCAGTGGATGAGAAGATTAAAATCAGAGATATAAATACTGTAATGGAAGAAAACTTACAGTTTGTAGTATAGCTTATTGTGAAGAAAGAAGTTCAGGTTTGGATTTTGACATTTGGAGTGCCTGAGACACTTACCTAAAGAAGATGTTTTGCTCCTGTTTTGAAATGACCCTCTCAAAGTGTTAAAAAAAATATTAATTGATATTCACAACAGACAACCCTGACCATCCATCATTCAGGACACCTGCTTCAAGGGGAGTGGCGTGAGGATGGTTTTGCCCCTGTTTCTCGGCAATAAACATTTGGTGTTATTTTAGTACATGTCAAAATGTCTGTGTCAAACAACCATATTAGCATTTAACTACCACTTAATAGCTTTGTGATATTGGGCAAGTGATGCAGTTTCTAATTCTGTTTCCTCTGTAGGAGATGTTCATATCTACCTCATAGGATTCTTCTAAGGATTAAATGTGAGTGTCAGTAAAGTGCTTAGCAGAGTGTTAGGCTTGCATTAAGCACTAAAATAAACATACAAACCAGCCAACCCCATACTAGTGGAAGCTAAGAGTTGCCATTATTAGCTAATGGTATTAGCAGGAGAATTCAAGAGGATCAGCTAAGAAACAATGAGAATTAATTCACTGAAGTTGAAATTATAAAAGAAACATACCAAAATTAATATACTTGCTAAATACCAGAAACACCTAAGAAACCTAAATACCAGAAACACCTAAGAAAATGTAATGGGGAAAAATGTAGGTTCACTATTGAAAATTTAACTAAAATTAAATATCTTAATAAGCTTAAAAAATATATAGATCAGTGTGAAGAAAACTAGAAATGTAGCTGAAGACAAGGTGATGTAAGTGAATGGAGGCATGCCATGTTCCCACAGTGGAAGGGGACAACAGGGTCGTGAAAATACCAGTGTTCTTCAAATAATCCATAATTTTAATGTAACTTAAGTTGAACTACTACTTTTAAAACTTTATAATGACTCCGATTCTTCCTTGGAATAGAAGTGAAAATAATGAAGAAAAATATTATGCAGGGATACTTACTTTAGTAGAATTAAAGTGTTCAATACACAGAATAATTAAAGCAGTTTGATGTGGATATAAAATATCCCAGATATTGAGCAACATTCAAGTAATATGAAAATTTACATCTATCATAAAATTGTTTCAAATCAGAGGAGAAACTGATGGGACAATTGACAAGCCATATGGAGGAAAAACTGAAATTAGATTTCTGTCTTCTATCTCGGAGAGGTAGAATGAAAAAAATTTATGTTAAGGAGTAACTGAAGGAAATAGAAAATATTTATTTAACTTTGGGATGGGAAAGGATTCCAAGCATTACACTAAGGCAGGCAGCGTAAACAAAAAAATCTCTAGATTTGGCCGTGTAAGTTATATATAGCAATAGAATTAAAAGGAAAAAAACTGAAAGAGGTTGCATTCCGTTTGACAGAAGGGCAGTTACCTTAAAAAAACTTTTTCAATGAATAAAAAAGACTATACTCCTAATTTTAACAATACTAGCATAGCATATGACTGGGATGTTCATAAAGAAAGTGAACATGAAACATTATTTCAGTAGTGATAAAAAATTGCAAGTTAAATAAGATAACTTCTTTCATCAGAATGGCAGAGATTAAAAAATCATGTTGACAGGATGTATGGAAATGGGAACTCACATATAGTTTTGATTGTAGTCTAAACTGGTACTACCGATCTAGAGAGAAGCGTTAAAAAAAGTATGCATTCTCTGTGTGGAATAATATGGCAAGTGTACAAAGAACACAAGTGTGTTCACAGTAGCATTGTTTATGATGGCAAAAAGAAAAAGGTAACAACCTAAATGACTCTCATCAGATTTGTCAAATTATGGCTACATGTATAACAAGAAAAATATGCGCCTATTATAAAAGTGGTTCAGATATAGTTGTATTGAAATAGAAGGGTATTCCTGATTTTCTTTTGAGTGAGAAAGGCAGGCTATGGAGTTCCTTTTTTTTTGTTAAACTGTGTATATTTTTATGTATATATAGTCCTATATCTATATGTTTTAACACATTTGTGAAATGTAGTGGTTATCTTGGAGTGGTTTTATGGATGAGTTTTGTTTTATTTTTGTTAATGCTTTATTAGCTTTCTACAGTGGATGTATATACATTTTACTTTACAGTAACTTCTGGTAACAAAATATATACATTGTAACATTCAGAAGTTATATCAATAAGTAATCAGTATATGTAATCTTTCTAATCACCCACCCATTCCCCCCTGCACCCTCACACACTTCCTGTCATAAAACTAGAAGTTAGTGGTAGAGTTGATGTGAATAGGTAATTTATGACTTTGATCCAGTTGTAAGCTTTCTTGGATTATAGTAACTTTGGTAGTTGTGGCTGCAGAGGATGCCCGCATTATACTAATAAAGCAGTTACTCTCCCTGGCTGCATTCTCAGGGTCTGTAGGGTTGCATTTAAATTTTTGGATCTTAAGTTAAAATCTATCCTGTAGGTTTTTCCCTCTAAACACATCCATAGGATGGGTCTTTGCATATTTCAAGCAGGAATTCAAGGAGATTGACTTGTTTTTATCCTTTTTAATTGAGTTAATATTAGTCTGTGCAGGAATCAGAATTTGACAAAGTGGTGGTTCACTAAGTAGTAACCCAAGTGTGGGCTTCCAGAGAGGTGGTTAGGGAGGATATAACTGGTTCACTCTTGGATTATGGTCCTCAAGCTCAATTTATTGGCCAAGCTGAAACCATGTTTTGTGAAGCCTTTCTTTTTTCTTGGCAAAGCAAGCCGTGGAAGATTCAAACTAGTATTCTCGTTGCTGACATTGTCTGTGGAGTTTTTCAAGTATTTCCGAAATATCTTTCTCTTCTAGGAGTTACGGTTTGCCGGTTGTCCCTGAACCTGCTGGATGCACACCAGAATTACCTGGGGAGATTATTAAAAATACAGATTCTTGGGCCCCACCCCCGGAGACTGTGAATCAGTAAGTAGATCTGGGGTAGGGCCTGGGAATTTGTATTTTTAAACAACTAACTTCAGGTGATTCTGATGCCATCAGACTAGTGTTTAGGAATCACTGGTTTAACAAAAGCAAATATGGTGATTTGGTATGGCATTTTTATTTTAGGTGAAAAGTGAACTAAACAGGTGAAATAGAATCGTTTTACAACATAAGAGCATTTTAAATAATTAGCGTCCTTTGCCTCCTTTTAAAGTCGCTCCCCAAGTAGGGAGAAAAAGAGAGCTCGTTGGGAGGAAGAAAAAGACAGATGGAGTGACAGCCAGAGCACTTGCAAAGAGAAGAATTATACCTCAATAAAGGAAAAAGAGCCGGAGGAGACACTGCCTGACAAAAATGAGGAGGAAGAAGAAGAACTTCTTAAGCCTGTGTGGATTCGCTGCACGCACTCAGAAAACTACTACTCCAGTGACCCCATGGATCAGGTGGTAGGTCTGAGAAGCTGTAGACCAGGGTTTCTCAGCTTTGGCACCTTTGGCATTTGGAGTCAGATAATTCTGTGGTGGGGCCTGCCCTGCGCATTATAAGATGTTGAGCAGCATCCCTGGGATGTGTGCACAGGATGCCAGTAGAACCCCTCCCCACTTGTGATACCAAAGCTGTCTTCAGATGTTGCCAAATGCCCCCTCCCCCCCTCCCTGGTTGAGAACCTGTGCTGTAGACCAAAGCTGTTTTATACAAGCGAAGGCAAGAGTGCAGGAGTAATTCAAGTATCTCTTCATTCTGCATTTTTATAACACTGCTAGACTTGATACTGGTGGTTTGGTAAGTTCTCACACGTAACTACTTTATGCAGTTTGTGGTTGTGCGTTTGTGTGTATATTTTCCCCTCAAGGTGGGAAATTAGGAAGAATTTGAGTTTGTCTCTTATAAGTCTGTCCTTACCAAAGATAACCACAGGAAGTTTCCTATGCATATTGGCTGGTTTTGTGGAATGGCAGGGATAGTCACCCTTCATGGGCTCTTGAGAGATTCAGTGCACGTGCTGCTCAACATGAGGCTCCTGGCCTTGGCAGCCCACTCTCTCATTGCTGTGTTGGACTCCATGACCTCCTCTTTCATGTGCTCGCTTCTTTTTCCTTTTTTTTCTTATATCCATTTGATTTTTGGTCGCTCTCTAGTCTCTTTCTCCTGGTAGGTGTTATGACTCCATCCCATTAATTTAGACCTGTTTGCCACAGGGTAGACACATGGTAACGCTCATTGATTAAATGGATGAGTGAAGGAATGATCATCTACCGGTTTGGGAGGTAAGAGGTTGGAGATGTCAGATTTAGTGGATGGGGTTAGATAAAAGAGCATTCTACTTGGAATTTTGTGAAACTAGCTTGTACTTGGCCTGGGCTCTTATCTATAGGGAACTTAAAAGTAGATTCTCTTGTCTTTGGAAAAGAGAATTTGAGAAATCTCATGGTGCTGTGATATTTTACTTGATAAATTAGAGCAGGATTTTAAGTAGTGGTTCGTAATACAGGAAAGGGAAAGCTCACATGCTTAGTACCTTTATGGTGCTGCAACTTTACTCATGCTTCTCCTATTACCTTACTTAATCCTCAAAACATTCCTGGAAAGAAGGTATCTGTCGGTTAAGAATGTGGCTGTGAATAATAATGCTTGACTAATTGTGACTTAAAGAAGCTGGGTTTATTTCTCTCAACAAGTTGTCTGGAGGGAGACGGTGGCTGGTGTTCATTTAGTGGGTTAGTGATGGCAGGGCTCTAGGTTGACATCTGCTGCCTTCTGGAGCGTCTACCATGGTTGCAGGATAACCCCAGGCATCGTCTTTACACACTTCTGTCCAGACAGAGGATGCAGGGGTAGTGTTGGGTATGGCCATCCTCCAGGAACTTGCCCAGAGCTCCTGTGGATCTTGTCTTCCATCCCTTCCCCAGAACTACATCATATGTCTTCTCCAGGGCTTCATTTTCCATTGCTGCCATAACAAATTTTATTGTCTTTAAAATAACAAAGTTGAAGACACTGAGGTTCAAAGAGTTTGAACAGGCACAGGTTTTTTTTTTTTCTTATATTTGTATGGGTGTATTAAAACTGGTGTAGAAGGAAAGCTAATAAACTAGAAGCCCGACATTTGCCTTTGTATTCTGTCGTCTGGTGCAGAGAGGTGGCAAGAATGTCAGCTATCCTAGATTTGCTGATGTCAGTATGAGGTGAGGCTTCGAAAAAGCAATTACCTCTTTCAGGATAACTGCAGATTTTATGATTGGCTTTAATTTGCTTTTTATGTCTGATAGGTCTGGTCCTTATATTTTGAAAATTAAGTTGGAGAGTATGGACATTTAAAGCAATTTTTTTTTTTTTTTTAAAGATTTTATTTATTTATTTGAGACAGAGAGAATGAGAGACAGAGAGCATGAGAGGGAGGAGGGTCAGAGGGAGAAGCAGACTCCCTGCCGAGCAGGGAGCCCGATGCGGGACTCGATCCCGGGACTCCAGGATCATGACCTGAGCCGAAGGCAGTCGCTTAACCAACTGAGCCACCCAGGCGCCCCATTTAAAGCAATTTTAACCTGGGAAGAGAGAGTGGGGCAAAGTGGAGAATTTCCTCTAGGAATGCATTGTAGGACCCTTTGTTTGTGGAGTGTATGTGTATGTGCGTGTGTGTCTGTGTCTGTATTTATGGGGTGTATATGTGTGTGGGGGGGGATATATAAGATGTTTCCTTCTTCCTTTTTTTACTTAAAGCTTCTATTTATTTATTATAGAGAGAAAGAGTATGCAAATGGGGGAGGGGCAAAGGGAGAGAGAGAGAGAAGCTTGAGCAGACTCCATGCTCAGCTCAGACTCATGACCCTGAGATCATGACCTGAGCTGTAACCAAGAGGCAGATGCTTAACTGAGCCACTCAGGTGCCCCTGTCTTTGGCATTTTAAATGCTACCGCGATGTTCCTTTTTAAAAAAAATTTTTTTATTTGAGTATAGTTGACAATGTTACATTAGTTTCAGGTCTACAACATGATTCAACCAACATGTCTCCCTTATGCTATGCTCACAAGTGTAGCTACTACCACCTGTCACCATGCAGTGGTATCACAGTGTCATTGACTATATTCCCTATGCTGTGCCTTTTATTTCTGTGATTTCTTCATTCCATAGGATATTGATTTTTAATCATTGGGTTAATGTGGAAGATAAGACTGAGTGATTTTTAGTAGCAGGGAAGTGTATGTTCCCTAGGAGAGTGTCAGCTATCATACATTCCTATGGGGGCGGGGTCATGATTTATTTTGTCATATCAAAAGGGCATAGACAAACAGTTCTTATGTTTCTCAGTGTTGGCAAAGTGCATTTTCCTGAGGATTGTGTTAGCCATAAACGTCGTATGTGATTCAGAACACCATTGCCAGCATTGGAAATCTTGTTTTTAAATGTTTGTTAAATTGAAGGAGATGGCACCTCGCTGTTACAAATTCTTGATTTTTTTTTTTTTTTTTAAGATTTTATTTATTTATTTGAGAGAGAGAGAATGAGAGACAGAGAGCAGGAGAGGGGGGAGGGTCAGAGGGAGAAGCAGACTCCCCGCCGAGCAGGGAGCCCGATGCGGAACTCGATCCCGGGACTCCAGGATCATGACCTGAGCCGAAGGCAGTCGCTTAACCAACTGAGCCACCCAGGCGCCCCAAATCCTTGATTATTTGTGAGATCGTATGTCTCTTTGGTATGGCTTTTAATGTAGTTCTTCATATTGATCCTTTCTTTTTCAAAGGGAGATTCTACTGTTGTTGGAACAAGTAGGCTGCGTGACTTATATGACAAATTTGAGGAAGAGCTGGGGAGTAGGCAAGAAAAAGCCAAAGCTGCTAGACCTCCGTGGGAGCCTCCCAAGACGAAGCTAGATGAAGATTTGGGTGAGTCAGAAGTTACTAGACCAAGACCCTGTGCTCTTGTCATTGCTTAAACCTCAACTTTGGGGATGTGTTCTTGAGATTCCCACATTGAAATTTCCTCTCTTTCGTTTTATTTTCCTTAATTATGGTCAGCAAAATACGTAGCAATGGAACTTTCTCTTTTTTGATCTTACTTTTCCTTAGTTACATTCAGCAGAATCCATAAGAGATCTCATTTGCAGGGCATGTTAGCAGTTGTGTCCCTTGTAGAACTGTCCAGTCTGAGAATCAGAAGGGACCATAGTCCAGCCTCCCCGCCACAAGCAGGAGCATGTTAAACCTAACCCTGTGCCTTGTGCCTCTCATGGGCAGGCATTCCCCGTGGCCTTCTCCACTGCCAGGGCACTCCTGCTTTGATGAGGAAACGCCAGCGCTAAGCCAGCTCTGATTGAAGGTTTCTCTCAACTCACACGGATACTTTCCATAACTTTCTCATATGGTGGTCTATTTTTTCATGTGTATTCTGAGGTTCCAAGTAGATGCTAGGATCTTTGAGGATACAAACTGCTTTTTACCACTTTGCGGTCTTAGCCCCTAACAGAAAGCCGTTCACAGATGAGGCCTTCACTGTGCCTTTCCCGTGTTCTCTGGCTCTCATCTGCCCACCTTCAGTATGTTTCCCAGCTGAGAGGCAGTGTCCATGGTGGGCAAAAGCACTGATGGAACCAGCTGGCCTGGGTTCAAATCCCTGCTCTACCACTTGGTATGTGACCTTGGACAAGTGATTTAATCTTTCTGTGCCTTACTTTTCTCATCTGTAAAAGAAGGAAGACAATAGCATTTATCTTACGCAGTACATTCAAAAATCCAACTATGTAAGGGTTGAGTTTTATTACTGTGCTATACTACGTTAATTTCTTGTAGGATTAACCTAAGTTCTAGGTCTGTTTTTTAAAATTGTGGTAAAGTACACGTAACATATAAATGTACCATTTAACCATTTTTTAAGTATACAGTTCAGTAGTGTTGAGACCATTTACATTGTTGTTTAGTCTCCGGAACTCTCTTGATTTTGCTCAACTGAAACTCTGTACCCATTAAACAACTCCCCAATCCTTCTTCCCACTAGCCTCTGGCAACCACCATTCTTTCTCTTTCTATGAATTTGAGCTCTCTAATACCTCCTAGAAGTAGAATCACACAGTATTTGTTTTTTTGTGACTGGCTTACATCACTTAGCAAAATTCTCAGTTTTTATCTAGTCACTTCCAAGGACTAAAATCTTCTTTTGCTACTATGGAGAGAAAAAAATCGAAAATCTTCAGTCTGGAAATCAGAGCCTTCAGTCTGGCATTCATGACACCCGAACCCCTTACCTCCTGGTATTCTTTTATGGGGCCTTTGCCCTAGCCAGACTGCCTGTGCTCTTCCCTCCATGCTTTGGTCTGAGGGCTCCCTTTGCATTCCTTTCCTCTCAGCCCCTCATCAGCCTAGCTCTGCCCCATCCGTTTGTCTGGATCACATGCACCCCTTCCAGGAGATCTCAGGGACCCTCTGGGTCAGGGTGGACTCGCCCTTTTTTGAATTACTGCACCTTCTTAAACGTGAGACTCCACACTGCTACTGTAGCATTGTTCATTAGGTCTTTCTCTAAAACTCTGTTTTCATTGCTTCTGTAACTAGATTGTGACTTAGCACCACGGGCTGTATTATTTTCATGGTATTGCCTAGCAGAGTGCTTGGTGTGGAGTAGGCACCCAAATGTTTGCTGAAAGAATAAACAATTGGGAATTTCTTCATCTTCTCTGTTTTCCCCCTGACCTCTATTAGAGAGTTCCAGTGAATCCGAATGTGAGTCTGATGAGGACAGCACCTGTTCGAGCAGCTCAGACTCTGAAGTTTTTGATGTCATTGCAGAAATCAAACGTAAAAAGGCCCACCCTGACCGGCTGCATGATGAACTTTGGTACAATGACCCAGGCCAGGTGCGCATGTTTTTATGTTGTGTTCTTGCTATGAAGGTTGCAGACCCATACATCACATTTATGACTCCAGGCTCAGAAGATGCATGTTGGCTGGTATGAAAACTGAATTTTACTCGCAGCGTTGTGTGTCATTCCTTGGAGCTTATTTCTCTTCAGCTTCAGAGTTCAGCACCAAAGCATAAGCAGCAGCGCCACTGTCTCCTGAATCATGTTTGACGATGTTTGTAAATTCTGTGTTAGGGAGCAGGGTAATGGTGCTGCCTCATTAAACTTGCAGTAAACAGAAGGAGACAAATGGCAGGCTGAGGGAGAGAGCACTTGTAGGTCTTTTTAAAAGCAATTCGTCTGGAAGGTATCTTGCAGCGATATAGTAAACAATGTCTTAAGTCCTGTAAGACTTCGTATTTCTTAGTTGGTAATAGTCACAATTCCTTGTAAGTTCTGTTCTTTGTTAAGCATTTTTGAGCTAATGATGTCATAACTGGACATAATCATTTTTATTTTTACTTACTATGTTATTATGAAGTAACACTTAATACCAAATAGTGTGTTTATAAAAGATTTGTGTTTTATAAATATACAATACATATAAAAATAGTATCTTTAATTTACACAGTTATTAAGCATAATAAAACATACCTATCAAAAGATAATGTAAAATGCAGACTTTATAAATAAATGCATACCATTCTATATTAATTTGAATGCTCTTCTGGTTCTTGGTAGATGACAGCTATCTGAATGGTTTCTTTCTTTAGAATTAATATAGGCGGAATGCCTGACAGAAATGTATTTTGTGGTACTTTTTGCTCTCTTGGAATTGAGCAGAAATGTTTATTTATTTATTTATTTTTAATAGATTTTATTTATTTATTTGACAGAGAGAGACACAGCTGGAGAGGGAACACAAGCAGGGGGAGTGGGAGAGGGAGAAGCAGGCCTCCCGCAGAGTGGGGAGCCTGATGCGGGGTTCGATCCCAGGAGTCTGGGATCATGATCTGAGCCGAAGGCAGATGCTTAACGACTGAGCCACCCAGGTGCCCCGAGCAGAAATGTTTAAAAATGTGAAGCATTTTGAAACTTACTTTATGTTATTAACTGTGCATATGATCTCTTTAAACAGCTTTAGTGAGTTATAATTCACATACTATGCAATTTACACACTTAAGGTGTACAATTCAATTTTTTTTTTTAGTGTAGTCACAAGATTTAACAACCATCATCACAATTTAATTTTATTTATTTATTTATTTATTTATTTTTATTTTTTTTTTAAGATTTTATTTATTTATTTGAGAGAGAGAGAGAGAATGAGAGACAGAAAGCACGAGAGGGAAGAGGGTCAGAGGGAGAAGCAGACCCCTTGCTGAGCAGAGAGCCCGATGCGGGACTCGATCCCAGGACTCCAGGATCATGACCTGAGCCGAAGGCAGTCGTTTAACCAACTGAGCCACCCAGGCACCCCTTCACAATTTAATTTTAGAGCATTTTTGTTTCCCTAAAAGAAGTCTTGTGTCCATTAATTGTCGCACCCTTTTCCCCATATGTGGTCTTAATACTCTGTTGTTCTATCAAGAAGCCTATTCCTTGGTTTCTATGCGTTCTTTCTCTTTCTTCCTTTCTTTCTTTTTCTTTCTTTCTTTCTTTCTTTCTTTCTTTCTTTCTTTCTTTCTTTCTTTCTTTCTTTCTTTCTTTCTTTCTTTCCTTCCTTTCTTTCTTTCTTTCTTTCTTTCTTTCTTTCTTTCTTTCTTTTTCTATTAGAGAGAGAGAGAGAATGAGCTGGGAGAGGGGCAGAGGGAGAAGTGGGCTCCCCGCTGAGCAGGGAATCCACTGTGGGGCTTGATCCCAGCACCCTGGCATCATGACGTGAGCTGAAGGCAGATGCTTAACCGACTGAGCCACCCAGGCGCCCTTGTACGTTCTTATTTTTATTAGAGATTTACAAAGGCCTTCATTGTAGTCTCACCCTTCTGTTTTCTATGTTTGGTTTGTGTCCTCTGTACAGTTGAGCCTTGTAAAGGGCCGATCTGCCCTGGGGCCAAGACCCTGGTAAAAGGCAGGAATGTAGGATGTCTGTGTGCTTCTCTGGAAATCAGTGAGCATGAAGTGATTTCTCCACTGACTAGCATTAGGAGTGGTGTTGTGACTTTTGAGTGAAGCCCATCACAACTCGGTTTACCAACTGTTACTTTGGATAATATCTTAATATGATTTTTTTAGGTAGCGATGTTATTCCTCTACTATGCTACCTGAGGCTTTAGATTTCCCAAAAGGATAAAGAAAGTTATCATTTTTCACTTTAATATTTCTTTTTGAAGTTTTGAGACGTTTTCATTGGATGCGAGTTACAAATCCCTAGAACTTTAAGGAAACGTGTGTGTTACATGTTATGTGTCCTATACCTACATATATATATTTTTAATAAATACAAAGAAAGTGAGAAATGGAACTCTGCTTCTCCATTCTCCGAATTGATGCTCTGGTCTCTGTTTTGATTCAGTATTACCATTTGTGTTGAATAAACTCATGAAACTGGCTTTTAAGGCCCTTTATGATTTTGACCTCAGTTCTGCGTCTTTGGTCTTCTTGCTCGCATAAATGATCAACTCTGTTTTGATGGGTCTCATGTCCCTGGAGCATAACGTAGGCTTTCTTCCTTCCCTTTTTTTCCTCATGTAGAATAGCCATCTTCTTTTCCTGTCCTGTTCTACCCTTCACATTTCGTTTCTTTAAAGCCAGTGGTATGGTATCGCCACATGGACTCTTACCCTTTTTCTTTAAATTACTGAGTATATCATATGTATGTTATTTCTCCTGTCTAGAGTAAATATTTCTTGAATACATGGACCCCGAGTTATTTGTCACCCTCCTTCCCCCCTAATGCTTAGCAGTCATCTTTCTATCCAAGAGGCATTCAGGAATTATTCACTCATTTTATCATGTGGGTAGAGTTCATGGCAGTAAAATGAATTCAGGTGAAAAAGCAGACATTGACTCACCTGATAAGCATTGAGTTTCTCTGCTTCTAGTAGCATTTTTTTTCCCCTCTGCTTTAGATACCTTTAGGTTTTTCTTTTGGAAACATTCAATCTGCAGGTCACCTTCAAAACATTCTCTGTGTTCCTTCAGGATATAAAATGTGCTTTTCTTTTATGAAAGAGTCATATTTCCTGAAATAAGAAATGCGAGAAACACGTTGAAATAGTGGTAGGAGAAGACAGGGGCAAACAATGCCCTGACATTGATATTTTCTGCTTGGCTGCACAAATAACTTGGGAATCTAGCGTTGTCATATGGTTTCCCTTTATCAGACAATATAGACAGTCTGCAGCTTTATTGGTTTTGGAACATCCGTTTAATCTTCTAACCGTGACAGCCTCTTCAGAGCTCCCGTACTCATGACATTAAAACCCACAGAGTTTCCGAGGCCTCATTGTGCATGGTGTGGATTTTCCCCCGAATAAAAAAGAATTACATTCTGTTTCTGACAGATGAATGATGGGCCACTCTGCAAATGCAGCGCCAAAGCAAGACGCACAGGAATCAGGCACAGCATTTATCCCGGAGAAGAGGTAACTCATTTGGGTTATTATATTTGTAAGTGCTGAGGAGCCAGAAGTAGACAGATGCTGTTGCTGTTCTTTTCCCATAAATGAAATAATACCATGGAAATAGTCTTTTTATCTTCCCTAAAAGTCTCCGTTACTGATAATTGGAGAAGAAAAGTACTTGGGTTTTGGGGGATGGAGTGGGAAATGTTATAAAGGAAACTTTAAAAAGTTTTGGAAGATTCATTGTATAAAACAGGCAAGGTGTATGTGAGGGGTTTTTGCTGTTGTTATTTTAAATGTCTTAAAACTGCACACATGGTAATTTTTTCATGCTTTTATTGTAAATGGTTATGGATGACCTTGGAAAAATGATCTTACTAAGCTGCTGTAAGGCACATGTTCTCTTTCCCTAGGGGTATATAGATATATAAGGGTATGCTGTTGTCTTTGTTAGTCTGTGGTCCCCACTAAATTGTGAGTGGCGCACGGACTATTTGACCTGTGTACCCCATCCCCTGGTTCATCAAGGACACTCCAAATATGTTTGACTGAATGACTTGAATACTTTATATCGTAGTTATATATAACTGCTCCTTTTCAATTATTTTCCTTCATTTTCCCCTTGCCATCTTTTATTTTTATGTTATTAATCCCAGATTATCACTTAATGATCCAGCACATTATGTTTAAACATATTATGTGTAAATCCTTAATTTTTCTGTAAGACTTGTTTGAGATGATAACAATAATGGGAATAAAGACTCTGTGGCAGTGATGGATATTTTTAACTACTTCCTTGCTTTTACCTCATTTGTCTTTGAGTGTAGTGTAGCAAGGAACTGTGCGAGAGGATCTGTACCTTGAACGTCCACACCTGTGCCTCAGGTGGGGCTCTCTGAAAGCAGGTGCTGCAGTAGAATTTGCGGTACGAGATGTTTCATCGGATTAGGCAAGAAGAGAGTGGAGGCAGGATTGAGCGGAGGGAGAAGTCCCCCTGTGGTGGGTCTCATAAAGCTGGAGTTATTGGGATTGTCGTGCATCAGGCTGGCATAGCCTTCACACCCTCTTTGCCCTCTGTCCCCAGAGCGGGCTGCCCTGGGAAGGGCATCATCTTGGGGAAGGGGGCTCTGTAGCAGAGGCTGACCCTGAAGGAGCCAGTGGCTGTGGGCTGTCTTGCTCTCTCCACAGCTGGGCAGCAGGCCCTTCCTTGAAGGAAGATCTGGGTGGATGGCTGTGCTGGCTGAGGACTGGTGGGAGGCAAGCCCATCCTCAGAGTACATGTTTATTCCTGTGAGCAAACTTCTGGCCCTTTCAAGATGGGTGGGCCTCTGTAGCCAACTACCTGCTAAGTGGCAGGTTGGTCTCCTGGTTGATCTCTGCAAGGAATGGAGCCATTTTGGGGGCCATCACTGGTCACTGTAGATGGCCTGTGGGAGGTTCGGCTTTGGCAGGTGGCGTAGCCAGCTTAGCCTTGGTAAGTCAGGTCCCGGCTGTTGGGCTCATGCGAAGCAGCCTGAGCTGCTGTGGCCACGTCATTCATGTGCCCAGACTGTCAGCTCCGGGTGGGTAGCTGATGACTGAGGCTGGCTGACCCCATCTGGCTGAGGCGTTTTGTCGTTGAGGTGGTTTAGTACCTCTTCTGTGGAGGGTGTGCTGTGTGTTCTCCACCCACATGTGATACAGAGATTGTCGCATTCACCCCCACTTGTTCACCCACACGTCTACCCCAAGACCTTTTTTTTTTTAATTTTTAAAGAATGTTTAAGTAATCTCTATACCCACCGTGGGGCTCGAACTCACAGCCCCGCGATCAAGACTCACATGCTCCACCAACTGAGCCAGCCAGGCGCCCCCACCCCAAGACGTTCTTATCCCTGGTCTTCCAATCTTTTTCCTTCTAGGCCTCTGACCAGCTGGCATAGCCACTTGCTTCTGCCATGAGTCCATCTATATTCTAACCTCAGGCTGCTTCTCTTTCCACACAAAGTGGATAACCAGGTACATTGCCTGAAACTGCTCACTGGAAAGACTTGCCCTCGTCGCTGTCTTTCAGATTCCTCCCTGAATGCGGCTGCAGCACAGTCTGTCGTGGGCGTGCTCCCCCAGCCCTGACTGACTCGTTTGCAAAGCAAGCTTGGGCGCGTCCCTCTGCTTTCACCCTTCCGTCCTTGGTCATCAGCCGAGGGCGGGTGCCGGGCGCCAGTGGTGGGCCACCCGCTCCTGCAGCTTTTTTGTGCCTCCTCCTGCGCCTGTGCGCCTGGCTCTGGGTGTGCAGCCTCCATCTTATGATGGATTGTCGCTGGTCCCCTCCAGACTTCTGCCTGTGCGGGACGGCAGAACCCAGCTTGGGATGGGCAGTTCAGCCACATGCCTCTTTCTTTCCCTTGGCCATGCCTTCCGTGTCGCCCAGGGCCCAGTCGCACACTGGTGGTGTTTCAGAGGCATATAATTCTTCACAGTAGGCAGCATGGCTTTGCCCCAGAGCACCAGATACCAGCATTGTGATTCTCCCAGTGGCCACAGACCCCCCCTCAGCATCTTTTCCCACAGGCGATGAAGGATTTGCTGCATTACGTGGCCCCGACAGCAAGGCTCCTCGCACCACAGCTTGGAAGCACTGGCGCCTTTCTCATGGGGCCACACTCAGAGCTGGCAGCCTTCTGCACCTCTCTAGGAATGGCCCGGAACAGCACTCCTGGGTGGGGATTATACTGTCTCCCGAAGAGGCCTGCCTGCTGTTGCGCTTGCGTCTTCATTGTAAGAGGTGGAAGATGCAGTGATTTGTCTTTTATTGTGGACTGATGTCTTGGCACTCAGATCCCTGGCTCTTAAAAATGGTGTGGCTGTGGTAGGCCCCTGAATCTTCGCAAGGTGTTTCTCTCACCCTCTGGAGCATGCGGGCTTTGCCGAGGCTTTTAGTTTGATAAACATCATGTCACAGATGCAGTGGAGCACGATAATGTTCTGCAGTATGTCCAGAAGGTCGAGAGCTCCTTGGACTGTTGGGACAGTGTGTGGGAGAGTTAACACAGCCTGGCAGCAGAACTGTAAATGTTGTCTTTTCTCTGTGAATGAACACAGAATGTGAACCATTTCTTATCCTCATTCTGATTGGGATGGAAAAGAACACATTCAGCAAATCGGTTGCTGTCCACTTTGAACCCGAGGTCATATTAATCTGCCCTGAACTGTAGCATCTGGCGCAGCTGGGGCAGTCAAAGCTACTCCTTGGTTGAGCTTGTGGTAGTCTGTAGTTATCCTGCAGGATCCATTTGTTTTTTTGTTTTTTTTTTCCCCCCGGAAGCCAGATTGGTGAATTAAAGATACAATAAAGACTGTCACCCCTGTGTCTTTTGGATCTTTAAGGATGGCACTAATCTACACCATCCCCCCAGAGAGATCCTGGTTTTGATGCCTGTGTTGGGGATGATGGTAATTTTGGGGGCTTCTGCTTGACCTTTTCCAGCATGATGGCTCTTACTCCACAGAACAAGGACCTAGTGTGGGACGGTGCCATCTGCCAATTTTGTCAATTCCAATGAAACATTTCGAGGACCAGGGGAAATGCCCACTGGGCAGATCTGTGGACTCAGGGGACCTGGACCTGCGGTAAACCAGACCTTGACTGAGATTCCTTTTTTTTTTTTTTTTTTTTTTACCTTGGCTTCGTATCACCCACTCTAATGTGTACTGAGGTGATGTATCCAGTCCCCTCTGAGTATCGGTGTTGATTCAGATGCTATGTCCAATATTCCTTGAACATTCTTGGTTCCCCTTTCCCCAGTGTACAGTTTTTTGGGTAAATGGCCATAGGCCCCTTTGGGGAAGGACAGGGTTGTCATGACCATTTTTGCTTGCAGTGGTGTTGTAGGGCCCTTCCTACTATAGGTCTGGAACTGGGAAAGGGATCGTGACTGTTCATTGGAGCAACCTACCTCAGCCCCTTGGTTAACCATTCTTGATTTCTTCTGTTGGTACAAACCAAGTATTACTATTGTCAGCTACTCAGTTATTTTATCTAAGGATACTGTGTTCTATGAACTACTTCCATGACTTTTTGTGGGCCAGACCCCTTTAGTTGCCACTTTGATCTTGCTGGTTATGATGATACTGTGTGACCTGGCTTCTAACAATTAGCGCCACCATCTTGCCTCCCTTGTTTCAGAGTCCTGTCATCCCCATGCTGTGAGCAAGCTCTGCTCTGTGACCAAGCTCTGCTCTGTGACCACCTCTCTTACAGTCAGCCCTGACCTGCAGAGGAGGCCACCACTGATCTTCCTAGTGAGGCTGGTGTCCCTTCCCCAGCACATTCCTTTTGGCCCCTAGTAGATGGCCTTTGGCATGTCCTCTGGGGCTCCCCATGAAATAAGATAATCTGGTGTATTTTTCAGTCACAGATATTATATCCATTCTAACGTGCCTACTTCCTGACTCTTTGAATTACTTCCTTTTCTGTCATGGCAGTTTTGGTATTTTAACCACACTCATCGTGGGCCATTGCTTTTTCATGCTTTTAGGAGACATCCTATTAGGGAATTCCTGGCATCTGGTGTCCCTGAATCCTGAATGCTCGCAAGTCAGTAAACCCTTCCCTAACCACTTTTGTGTTCTGGCCCTTTTGGTCAAGCCCTCTCAGCATCCAGTCTTGTGCAGACTCCTGCTGCTGGCACATGCTGGCTAGTTCTTGCAGTTCCTTTGGGATATAATCTCTCCTCAAAGCACCTCCCCAGCTGGGTTATGCTGCGAAGTGACCCTAACTATAGGTCTCTTGGCCAGGAGGGGAGACTGATTGGGGGGAGGCAGCGTTGCCTTGCAGGGTCTTCCATTGCCTTCGGACACAGGTGAGTGATTGCTCTTAATAGACAGGGTTGGGCCACCTCGGAGGAGATGGAAGGTTTCGAGGGGTCTGGGGGGTTAAAACCTGTATGTCCTCATCTCAGGTTTCCAAGTCTCGTCCCTTGGCATAACAGATCTACCCTGGTTGGCCGTTAATTGTCTCTAAGGCCCACCCATCTCTGACCCTGGGTTTGGTCTTGGCAATGCAGGGGACAGCTTCCCTGTGTGCCTCCAACAGTCTGACTGGCTTTCAGTTGCCTCCCCCCCCCCCCACATTACATTTCTGTGGAGCAGGGGTTCTCCAGGTATCAGCTTCACCTGGGAACTCCTTAGGAGCCAGGTTCTCAGCCTGCCTCATCTGCTGAATCAGAAACCCTGGGGGTGGGGAGCAAGCAATCTGAGATATTTAGCAAGCCATCCAGTGACTTCAAGGCACACTTTGAGAGACATGGTAGAGCACACAGTTTGAGAGACATGGTAGAGCATCAGTGGTGCTGAGCAATAGCCATCTATCCCGTTATCCTGATAGCATGCATTCTCTCATAGTCTTAAATACCTGGTACACTGCACCTGCTTCCACTGGTATACCCTCCCAATTCACCATCTTTGAAAGTTTTCAGTTGGTCTGCCATCTGGTGCCAGGGACTCTAGCTACCACCATGATGGGGTCCTCATTGCCAGTGGGTGGTAAGTGATTTCAGCTCCAGAATCCTATCTTACCTCCAGCTTTCTTGGATCATTCCTGGAGCTACACACTGGATTCTCTGGAAGCAGATGCTAAGATGAAGTTTGGGTGCCTGATGTTTCTTAGGGAACTTCACCTGTGAGAGGAGAAATGTGTAAGCAGGATTGGACAGAGGAATCAGTTGAACTCTGAGTCAGCCCCGGTGATCCAAGGAAGGAGAGCAAAAAAATCATATCAGTTTCTGTTTCCTTTTCTCATCTTGAACTCCATGCATATTCTATTCTGCCACCTCTCATGTGTCCTTCATTTCTGGTCCCTTCTATTTTTACTGAGCACATTTAATGATCCTTTCAACTGTTTTTTCCCCCCTATCAAAACCTGCTATTACTTTTGAGATCCCCCCCTTTTTTTAGCATATTGGGAGTTTAGCCAAAGGTCAAGTATTGTGTTATGTTACAATAAAAGGAAGATAGTCCTAGAAATTAAGATCTAGAAAGATCTTCATGTTGTCTGAACCCCTTGTATTGCATGCACATGAGGAGATTGGTTGAATCCTGGTGACCAGCCTGTTCTTTTTTATTCATGTAGTTAATGGTACTGTTCTTCCTACCAACCTGTGAAGGAACACACGTAAAAACTCTTGTCAGATGTGGATCTAGAAATACAGTCTGTTTTTAAATAAAAATATTTTGCTACTTTACTTTTAAACTCACTTTTGTTTTTCCCCCTCAGGCCATCAAGCCCTGTCGTCCCATGACCAACAATGCTGGCAGACTTTTCCACTATCGAATTACAGTCTCCCCTCCTACAAACTTTTTGGTAAGTTCCTAACAAAGTCAGATTTAATTTCATTTATTTTGTTTATTTTCAAATTTCACTTATTTTCAAATGTAAATGGGTTGGATATGTACAAATAGGTTTAAATGTGAATAGTCTCAACACTGATTCAGTTTTTAAATTTTCTTTAAAAAAATTTTTATGTTGATAAAACTGGCTTTTATCATAATGACTTTTCTGTTGCTTCCTCTCATTATACTACTTTCTGTACCTTTTTTCAGTTATGTTTTCAGTTCCTCATAGTAGCCACATTCATAATAACCATGACTTTTGGAGCTATTTATTGGAACTGTGGAGTCGGAAGAATGTGTAGAACACCTTCTCATCTCTTAAAAATTAGTGAATAACTCATATATTATATCTAGTGACCCAATCAAGAAGGTCTATTTATTTATGACAGTAATAATAATACGTAATATTTGTTGACTATGGTACCAGGCACCACTCTGAATGTTTCACATGTATTAACTTATTTCTCACAACAAACGGATGAAGGAGAATTATTATCCCCACTATCCAGATGGGGCAGTAATCTCTGTTTTACAGATGAGGTTAAGTAACTTGCTTAAGATCATTCAGGTAGTAAGTGGCAGAGGGGGGATTTAAACCTGGACAGTGTGACTGGGTGTGCATGGCTGTCTGCTATTCCACTGTGCTCTGTTGGCTTCCACAGTGCAAAGTTATTAATTTTATTACCTCTGTCATCAAGAGATTTCAATTTCAAAATTAGGTTATTAGTAATTATATATTTTAACAACTTTATCAAGATGTTCATATACCATAAAATTCACCCATTTAAAGTGTATATTTTATGATATAATTCTTTTCACAGAATTGTGAAACCATCACCACAATCTAACTTTAGAACATTATCATCATCCATCCTCAAAAGAAACCCTGTACTTATTAGCAGTCAGTTCTTTCATATCCCTCAGCCTTTAACAACTAAGATACTTTCTGTCTCTATCATTAGCCTGTTTAGATATTTCATGTGAATGGGATCATAGAAAATGTGATCTTTTTCGCCTGTTTCACTCAGCATAATGTTTTTAAGATTCATCCATGTTGTAACATAATAACTTTATTCCTTTTTTTTTTTTTTAAAGATTTTATTTGTCAGAGAGAGAGCACAAAGCAGGGGGAGTGGCAGGCAGAGGGAGAGCCAGCCTTCCCCACTAAGCAGGGAGCCCAGTGCAGGACTCGATCCCAGGACCCCGGGATCATGACCTGAGCTGAAGGTAGATGCTTAACTGACTGAGCCACCCAGGCGCCCCAAACTTTATTCCTTTTTATGGACAAATAATATTCCCTTGTGCGGGCATACTATATTTATCCATTTATTGAGTTGATGAACATTTGGGTAGTCTCCACTTTGGGGGCTCTTATGAATAATGCTACTGTGAACGTTTGTGTAGAAGTTTCTGTGTTGATGTATGTCATCATTTCTCTTGGGTATAAACCTAGGCCTGGAGTTGCTGGATCGTGTGGTAACTCTGTGTTTAATATTTTGAGGAACTACCAAACTGTTTTCCAAAGTGGCCGTACCTTATTACTTTGTTTAAATTATTACGTTATGTTTAATTTACACCAGCTTTATTTAGAGTTATTCAAATAGAAACTAACAGTAGTATTGGCAAAACGACCAATGTACGTGTGGGTATTCGTTAGCATCCTCCTTTGGTTCTTTGTGTGTATATATATATATATATATGGTTTAAAAGAATAATGTTCAATACCTGTGTTAAAAACCGCATTTTTCAGGGCCTGTGGGTGGCTCAGTTGGTTAAGCATCTGCCTTCGGCTCAGCAGGGAGTCTGCTTCTCCCTTTCCCTCTGCCCCTCCCCCTGCTCATGCTCTCTCTCTGTCTCTCTCTCTCTCCCTCACTCTCTGAAATAAATAAAATCTTTTTAAAAAAGTGTGTTTTAGGTTACCAATCTTGATAATTAGTTCCATATTTAGCATCTAGGATTAAAAATGGTGGTCTATAAGAATAGCATAAGGAAGAGAATTCGTACACGTGGATTAACTAACATTTGTATATTTTAACTACATATTCAATTTTCAGATAATTAAGATTTTTGACATTATGTGGGAATTGATTTGTTGCCATATGTGGTGGGGTGGCTTCTTGAAGGTCCTCGGAATGGAGCTGGGAGGGGTTGAGCCTCTGGCACCCTGAGGCCTTTCAGGGCGTTCCAGGCTGTTGCTAATCTTGACTCTTGTGATGCTGAGTCTTTCTCCACTTTGAGCTTTGAGTTGACTGTGCTATTATCTTGTTCTTGTTAGGACTTTCGTTAGTTCAGGAATACAGTTCAGAAAGAGTAGATCTGGTAGTATTGTGGGATTAAATAAAACAGTTTCCTAGAGAATGAAGCCATATAGCCTTTTTTCCCTTTATGATACCCATAATAAACATTCTTGATGGTCTCAATATGTAAATATTACTGAAGCCAGAGAATTCCACCTAAAATTAAACTTTTATATAAAGTTCTCCCTGGTTGTTTAGAAGAATGTTCATGGAGCCCATGGAGTCCATCCATTTCTCCTGTTGGTACCTTTGTGTTCTCATGGATTTCTGTACATGCAAATCATGTTCTTAAATTCATGCTTTGTGTTTCTGTTTGCTTTTAGACTGACAGGCCAACTGTTATAGAATATGATGATCATGAGTATATCTTTGAAGGATTTTCTATGTTTGCCCATGCCCCCCTGACCAATGTAAGTATGTGCTAATTGGCTGGCTTTCTCCTTTTCCTGAACTCTCTTCCTTCCCTTAATTCTTTATTTCTAAAAGTCAAAATAAATTTCTTTTCTTCTGACTTGTAAGTAACATTTACTTTGCATCCCTTTGCATGAGTTGCAGGAAGTCTGTGGCGGCGTGTGTCAGGTGGGGGTGTGACATCTGTGCTAATGAGTCACAGGTTTGGTCCACATTAAATGGTGTAAGTAAACATGTGTTAGAATAACATTTTGAGAGTGTGAAAGATGGAAAAAGAAGGATAAACTGTGGAATAATGTGTCAAAGCTATTTTGGGCTGGGTGTCCTTCAAAAGAAAGTTGGAAAGTTTTAAGAACAGCTATTATCTAGTGTCTAAGCAATAGGAAAAGAAAGAGAGCTGTGTTCGGGACACCTGGAGCCTGCATTAACTTCCTACATTTTTCTGCTTTCGAATCCCAGGACTATGTCTTTTTTAAGAGATTTTGTCTGACATAGAGATCTGTGATATTTTTTACAGGTATTAAGGTTGCTTTGTTTGGTAATTGGTTCAAATGGAAGTTCTGTTATCTGTGAGTCAAAATCTTGCTGTCTCAAAGCTAACAGTCTTGGGAATTGTCTTACTTATTCTGTATTATAGTTGGACATAGAGTAGAATTTGTTGGCTGCTCAGGCTATAGCAGTATACCCAGTCCAGATGCTGTTAGAGAACTTATGAAATTATAACTGTGGTGTATCTACATCAAAATACAGTGTTCTTTAATCCTTTCTGAGTTGGTTATTAAGACATTACATCCGCAGTTTAAAAAGTTATTTAAGTGCTGTTTACTCAGAACGTGAAATTCTGTTCCATTGGAGAGTAAAGAATAAAATTTTTGCCTGACCTTGTTCCTTTCTGTCGTTCTTTTTTTCTTTATAAGTAGACATGATTCTATAGTAGTGGTACTAATTTAAAACAAATTGTTTTCTTAATGGAATTTTCCATATTCCACAATATATTTTATCCTAGAGAATTTTCTTTGGAAAGTGATGACATTCTATATATAAAAATAAAATCATTCGATAATACATATTACCTCCACCTCCAGTGTGGACCGTAATATAGAAAAGAGTGTAATATTGGACTGTTCTTTTTTTTGAGCTATAATTGACATAAACCATCATATTAATTCCAGGTGTACCGTGTAATAATGAGTCAACATTTGTACATAGTGCAAAATGATCACCACAGTAAGCCTAGTAACATCCAGCACCACACATAGCTACAGAATTTTATATTGGACCATTCTTAACAGTCTTTATGAAAAGGCAGTAAGAGGTTTTGAATTTTGATGGTTTCTTCACTTTTTTTTTTTTAATGTCTCAGGCATGCAAACCCTTTGTTACACCAAGCCTCATAGTCTCAGGGTGGAAAAGGCCATTGGAGGTCCTCTAGTCTAGCTCCTCCCACATAATGCATTTCTCTCTTTTTTTCCTCAGTCGGCTTGCAAATATAAATAATTTAGTTACCGTGAAAATATTTAAAATTATCTCTTATTTCCTTGGAGGTAATGTAGATAGATCTCATTTAACTTTTAGCATCACCTTAATCAAAGAAGGAAAGCAGTGTGGCTTCAGAGAGACCAGGGTTTAAACATTAGTGAATTCCACTTATTAGCTGTGTGATTTGACCTTTCACCTCAGCCTATGATTTGATCTTTATAATCCTTGATTTTCTCATCTATAAAATAGAGGGATTATAGCAATCTTACTGGTTTTTGTAAAAAATAAATGAGATGACACGTGAAAAGTGTCATGGTTTTTGGCATACATGTTGGCATTTCTTATTTTGGATAAGATGTCAGACAGACCTGGGTTTGTGTCTTCTAATTCTTTTTTTTTTTTAACCAATTCTTAATATTTATGTGACCTTGGAGGAGTGATTCTTTGAGCTTTATTTAAAGCCTGTCAGCACAAGGTTTGGCACTGAGAGGCTGCTAATGCTCAATTAATTGAGGTTGTTACTGTTATAAAATCAAAGATAGAACTGAAAATTGCTGGCTTCAGCATATATTTTATATAAATACTCAAATTCTTCAAATTTGAGAACTTCACTCTGTAATGAGAAGATAAGCCTCATCATTTATGTTAGAGATGTTGATAAAATAAATCGAGTTTTAAGCTGAATGTTGTACAGTTCATAGGGATTAGATCCATCAAAGGCCTCTTGAGTTTGAAATAGCCTCCCAGAAAAAGAATTTTTAAATCGCTTTACTGATCTGATTCATTTTCTTGCTAGAGAGAGCATATCAGTAAGAAGGGCATGCAAATGATGGTAATGTTAGAATCTCAACCAATCTAGTTCTGACAAGTTTTCTTAAGATCTTCTTCAATTGAAGTGGATTGAAAGCCTTGTTGGCTAAGTATAGAGCATTTGGGAGCATTTTATCCTTTTATATAGCACATCTGCTACTACTTAGAATACCTGATGTTATTAAGGACTTTGACAACATAACTAAAATTGTAAAGATACGTGTATTAGATGCATAATGTCTTATCCTGTCCTCAAAAGTGCAAGAAAACCCCTGCTTTTAGATGGCTTTACATTTCCAGTGGCCTCACTGCCCTGGATTTAGCCATTCAGCATCTGGAAGTAATAGAGTTAGAATGTAGAAGTTTGGGAGGGTTTTTTGTTTCTTTACAGTAGGATGAAATAAGAGTTAATAAGAGTTAATGTCAGTCTTCAAACAAGTTTTAAGAAATGGTAGTCATTTATATTATTTGATTGACCATTGACCCTTCAATAAATTGAGCTTGCCATATGTAGAAAAAATGACAAGTTCTCTTTGACTCTTAGAGAGAGATAAAAGTGAATAGAAAAGAAGATCTTGCTTTCCCAGATTTGTGTATCTCAGAAGGGCTCTGGTGGTATGGATGTGAGCCCAAAAGAAAATAAAGTATATGTAAGAGAAGAGTTCAAAGAAAGAATCCCAAAAAGGGATTTTAGTTGAAATGATATGGGGAAAGGACTGTTCTTGCATAAATCATCTAGCAGAATTGCTTTTGTGTGTCTTAGAAGGAATAACTTTTGCTCTTTCTTTGCCTGCCTCTTGACTTCCCAAGGGCTGGTCCTTTTTTCTTCTGGGTGCTCTCTTCTGAGTAATACAGTCTCACCCACAGGTTTTCCTTCTGTGCATCTTCTGATCCCCACCAAATCGATATTTATAGCTATGACATGGTTCCGTGCTCCACACTCACATTTCATATTGCCTTTTAGACATACCCACGTTCATATCCCCTCAAGTACCTCACCCTCAACCTATGCAAAACTGAACTTACCCTCTTCCTCGCATATCGAATTTGAGGTACTTGGGGGACACCCTATGAATTTCTTTATATTAATGCCATTGTGATTTATCTTGTCATTAGGCCAGAAATCTAGAAATTTTTCTCTCTTCTTTCTTGTCTTTCACTTCCACATCAGAATGGTCATTGTATATTTCAGTAACATCTCCCATGTTTAAAATTTGCCCCCTTGCTTCCAGTCTTCTCTTCATTTGGCTCCTGGTCTATTTCATCAGACTCCAGTCTGGTCTTCTGGTCTCTTACCTTGCAATGCATAAGGTATATGCATAAGGGAATGCATAAACCATTCCCACAATGTTTACAGAACAACCCATTCAAAATGTAAACTATGATAGTCTCTCACTTAAAGTACTTGGGTGACTTTGCATTGCCGTAAGGACAAGCCCTTAATCCTTAATGTGGTTTATATGGTCTGCATTACATAGTTCATACTTTTCCTGTCTTAGAATCTCCTTGCTTCTCTCTCTCCATGTATTTCACTCCTGAACAGCTAAAAGACTTGGTCTTCCCTCAGCTCCCTACTTTCTGTCTTGCTAGAAACTAAACGCCTATTTTTTCCCAACTTAATTCTGGAAAATTTCTCCCCATCTTTGAAGACTCAACTCAAATGTTACCTTCTCTTTGGTTCTTTTGTACTTTATACTTTGTTGTTTGCTTTATTTGTTTTAATTGTACTTACTACATTATATACATTATATTTTATTTATACTTGCTTACATGGCTGTCTTCCTCTTTAGATCCTTACCTTTTAAAAAAGATAGAGGGGCGCCTGGGTGGCTCAGTTGTTAAGCGTCTGCCTTCGGCTCAGGTCATGATCCCAGGATCCTGGGATCGAGGCCCGCATTTGGCTCCTTGCTCAGCGGGAAGCCTGCTTCTCCCTCTCCCACTCCCCCTGCTTGTGTTCCCTCTCTTGCTGTTTCTCTCTCTGTCAAATAAATAAATAAAATCTTTAAAAATAATAAAAAAAAAATAAAATAAATAAAAAAGGTAGAGGCTGTGGCTTATTTTAGAATAACTACGGACCTAACACAGGTTGTTAGCAAAGGATGGGTATTTAAAAGTATGAATAATATACAAATTTGGAATTCTCAAATATTTTTAAATGATTATAGGAATAAAGAACTTAAAAATAATTGTGGCCTTAGTATATCACTTCACTTCATTTAGAACTCATTATTAAAAGTTTGAAAATGGATTTCTTATTAAAGTTAATTATAAATTTCACTCAAATTAGCCACTATCCTTAAAAGAAAAAAAAAAGCACCAAAGAACTGAACTTCATTTCTGAGAAAAAGATTTCCAGTAGATGGCATTATAAGACTATTTTTAGTTTTCTTGCCATTTTTTTTTTTTTGCTGGTAGAATTAAAGTTTGTTTCTTTCTGATTGCTGTGATTTGTAAAAATGATTACATCTATATAAAATCATCTTATGGACGGATAGAACGGCCAGAAAAGCCTACTTAACACATCTCTAGGCTATTCTTTTCCCTAGGTTGTCCGTTAAGCCACTTCAGTGACCTCACACTTTCCCTCTCATTCCTTCCTTCATTGAAAAATACACTTACGGAAAACCTATTATGTGTAGACACTAGGCTAGTAGTCTGATGACCAAACAAGGTAGATGTGGATTTATTTCATCTGGGCCTTCCTTCATTTCCACACAGACCCTGAGTGTCCGAACAGGTAATGAGAGGTGTGTACTCTAGTGGCTCAGAGCTGTGGTCTAGAGCAAGATTTTCCTTTACCAGCTACCTTAGGCAAGGTACCTGATGCCTCTGCCTTAGTTTCCTCCACTATACAGTGGGGATAGTAATTGTGCCTATCTTACGGGTGTGGTTTCGCGAGTGACCGTACATGAAGCAGCACAATAGTGCCTGGCTCGCTAAGTGTTAGCTATTATTACTGTTCTTACCATGGTTGCTTTTGCTCCAGAGCCGGATGGGTGGCCTGAGTTGTGTGCACTTCAGTGACTTACGAATCTATAACTGATGGGTTGGCATCCTGCTATCACTAATATAGTTGAAGAGCTTAAGATTCTGAAAGATTTAAAAAACCTGAGAAAAAATGTTTAATTGTGATTTTATCAGTACCTTAGAGGTGATATGCTTGGTTTTAGTGGGTTCTTATGTTTGTGTTGCTGCTGCTAACGCAGTTAATTAAGCACCAGCATTATGCAGGTTTCCTGGAGAGGCCGGACTAGCTGGGTTCTTGCCATTAAAATCCTGCAGTTGTGGTCAAAGCTTCATGTACAGTACTGTTAGCAGCTTGGATTCAGGTGAAACCTTCTCATTTGGTTCATGGCAAATACACATGCACTGGAAGCCTGCAGGAGGGTACTGCAGAACTGAACTTCTCATTCTTGTTATTGCAGATTCCACTGTGTAAAGTAATCAGGTTCAACATAGACTACACAATTCATTTCATTGAGGAGATGATGCCTGAGGTAAGAGGAAAGATTATTTAATAGCCCGATGTAGTTTGCTCTTTTTGCTTATTTCACACTTAAATCTTTAAACCGTTAAACTTGGCCAACTCTGGCTATTTGCCATAGGAATGCCCCCAAAGAATGGTGTTCGCTCTTGAAAGGGTCACTGAGCTGTAGCTCTAGGAGCAAGGTTAAAATTTGGGTCATTTTTCACCTTCTTTTGACCTGTTTTTGAACTTATTTCTCCTCGTGTTGCATCTGCTGATAGTAACATTACATCTATTTCCAGTTTGTTTTGGATGGGGGACAGATTCTGGTTACTGGTTGTTATCAGAGGGGAAATTAGAACAGTGAAACCGAATCTGATAACTGTTGGAATAATCTTATTCATTATCTCCAATGACAAGATCAATGCTTGGTTCATTTTTCTTCCCATATATTTACATATTTTTCCTAATTGTTTTTCATTGCAGATGCTCAGCAGCAGATTTATCTAAATATATGCAAGAGGTTTAAAATTCCAAAGCAAGATTAATGTGAATCTCAGAATGATTCATTGCCTGATCTTGAATTTAGTGGTGTCAACAAATCACACTAAGAAATAACTAGACAGCAAACAAGCTTATGCACTTAACATTTGTTGAGTTGGGGTCGATTTCCTGAGCCCCTGGCTCTTCTAGCAAACCTTGTTTAACAGTGAAGCCCTGTCGTGGAGCACTGAGGGGGATTGATGAGCATGACACACAGGCTTAGTTTGCACCTGTTTCATTCTGAGCAAGTCCTGGTAATTCTACCTGTCTTTCAAAAAGAATTAAAGAGAAAGGGCTGCCCCTTCATTCCCCAGCTTAGAAGGGCTTTTTTGCTTCCTTTTGATTTTTAAGGTCATAAGCCTTCATTTGCTATTGTAAAAGTTGATGACTTTTGGCGTGATCTCACACAGGGTGATTTATGAACCCTGAGCAAGACAAGTAGGAGGAAGAATTATGAGACAAGTCTCACTTATAAATATATCATCTGTTAAGCTTGTTTACAGGAGAAATTTTGGTACAAAGTTTTGTAGTTTTTCTTAGCCCTCTATTTGCCTTCATTAAGAATTTGAACTTTTTTGGCACAAAAGACCTCTTTTTATGGTAACTGTAATGGTGATTCTGCGTGTGTGTGAAGGGTGGGGGTGAGCAGGGGTGGGGTGGTGGGACAAACCTATTAGAGCCCGCCAGTGTGTGTATGTGTAGTTTGAATTAAAAAAGTCCCCAGGAAATTCTGCTTCTGAGATTTAATTGGCTAGAAAAATATAATGGGATTTTAATTTTGAAATTTCACATCATTTTATTTGTATGTTTGCAAGGACTGAATTTACATTTTTGTAGGAATCCTAATGGCATTATTGCCTACTTCATTTATGTCTGAAGCCAATGAACTGTTGTAGGACAGTGGCCAAACATTTTAGGAAATTACATGGTTTTAGTATAGTTTTAATGCACACTTTTAAAGACACTTGACTAGGACAAGTGAAACCTTCAGTCAGTATACATTTACAGTATTATAGTAATTTGATTTTGGTTTATTTTTCAGAATTTTTGTGTAAAAGGACTTGAACTCTTTTCATTATTCCTGTTCAGAGATATTTTGGAATTGTATGACTGGAATCTTAAAGGTAAATAACAAGATTTAAAGAGAAGTGTAATGCTTGTAGAAGAATGTTGTAGTATATATAAAAACTTCTAACAATGGGGAGACAGTTGAAATTCCCTTTATTTTTTAAATACTCAAGGAAAAGTATGTTATTCATAGGAACACTTAGTATCATTTGACGTGAATAAGACCTTATAGGTCTTATTTTAAATTTTGATAAAATTTGACAGTGTTCATTACCTAAGATTACCATTATCCATTACCTAACTGATGCCTAAGAAGATGGTATCAGTTACTCTGAGTAACTACCTTGATTTATGTACATTAGGGAAAATCTCAATAGTTAATATTTTAAATCTATTGAACTTTACTGTAATAAACTTATTCCAAGATGACAGTTTATTAAAATTTCAGGGGCGCCTGGGTGGCTCAGTCATTAAGCATCTGCCTTCGGCTCAGGTCATGATCCCAGGGTCCTGGGATAGAGTCCTGCATCGGGCTCCTGGCTCAACGGGGAGCCTGCTTCTCCCTCTCTCACTCCCCCTGCTTGTGTTCCCTCTCTCGCTGTGTCTCTCTCTGTCAGATAAATAAATAAAATCTTAAAAAAAAACCCAAAAAACAAAACTTCAGTTAGCCTTCAAAACACACATACACACTTTGAGTTATATCAGTTCAAAACTTGGTTCTTAGATAATTGTTCATTCCTTTGGAAGTGTTAGTATTCCAGCAGACATTGACTTACTTATTTTTAAAACAGTGTATTGATGAATGGCTTTTCAAACCAAGTTTTTAATAGTATTTGTTTCTTTCCCCCCCCAGTGGTATTGATTAAAATAGAAAAGGATTAAAACACAAGCATATTATATCATGCAGTAGTTCAACTATAACAAAAATCTTTATATTTTTGGACTTCTAGAAATAGTTTTACCGCATATGTCATATACGTGGTATATCCTTGGAGCCTTTATTCTCCTCTGACTTTGGGTAGTCCCCTCACTGCAGTCTTCATTGGATGTTTGTGGCAGTTATCACATGATTGATTGAACTGTTGGGGAGAAGGAGGGGTGGTGTTTTTTATGTCCCTACTTCTCCAGTGGTGTTTCTTTGTGGTTATCATAAATCTTAGGAATTAAGCCACAGTGTTTGTTTTCTGAGGCTGTTTTATTTATTTTTTCTTTCCTTTTCACTTGTTTGCTTTAGGCCCTTTGTTTGAAGACAGTCCTCCCTGCTGCCCAAGATTTCATTTCATGCCACGTTTTGTGAGATTCCTTCCAGGTAAGTCTTTTGGCTTGTCAGTGACCTGGTGAGATAGTACATCTGAAAATAAGCCTGCCGTTCTCTTTTTAATTTGTAGAGACAACTTCCCACCTCAGACACTGTTAATTATCTAATTCTCAGGTCAGGGATGAAATGTAAAATTATACACTCTGATTTGTACCCCTGTGTAATTTATGGTAGCCCCGAATTAGATGAGCAACGGGACAAGTGATAAATTTTGAAAATCTACTTGATAAAATATCATGCAAGTGTTCAAAGTAACATGGAAAAATGTCGCTCTAAAAAATGCATATAGTTAATTGGAAAATAATTAGTATGAAATTTTATATGTAGTATCATTATAACTATGCTAAAAATTACTGCAATAATAGGTATATTAATGTGGTATTATTGGTGGTTTTTTCCTATTTTTTTGACACATTCACTTTACAGTGAAAAAAATGTTATTTTCTCACTAAAATATATAAGTAAATAATTTTATTTTTTTAAAGCAGTATTTTAAGTTTTAAAATTTTTTTCAAGAGTCTAGCTGTGAAATATGGCATTATATTTGTTTTTAAAAATGGCTGGATTTTATGAAATCTTTGGATGCCTTTTTGTTTGTAAAATCTTCACCTAAATGAATTCATCCCTAGAATCTCACTCTGGCATCTCACTTTCTGGTGACATTCCTCCAACGTCTCATGTCCTAGTCCCTCTGCTTCTACCTGAATCTTCCCTTTTCTCCCTGGGTGCAGCTACCTTTCTTTGCTTTCTCACTTAAGTCTTATGCTCTGATGTCTATCTCTTAGCTCTGGCGACCTCAGCCCTTGTGCCAACTACCACCTTCCACTGAAATGTCAGTTTGGCCTTTTGGTTCTCAGTGATACTGGGGAAAAAACAATTTGCTGCGATAAATCTGTGGTCCACAATTTCAGCTGGGGAGCTTTTCAGAATGTAAAATGTAATGTATTGCTCACATGTCTGCAATTTCAGGAAATCAGCCCTATGTTCATGCTCTCCTCATGCCTCCTGTCTTCCTGGGGGCTGGAGACCTTACCTCCCCTATGCCTCAGAACCCTGGTTTGAGCCTGTCAGACCTTGGTCCATTCACAGCCCGGCTTTGCTTGGGTGCCCCACTCCCTCCAGCCCTACTCTGCCGCAGCTGCTGATGCCAAAGCAAGCCTCCCAAAGGCCACATCCAGTGGACACACTGCAGTTTTGGTCTCTTCCCTGAGGTGGTACCTGGGCTCTTGACCCTGTCTTCTGTGTACTGAGCTCTCCTTGCTTTCCTCCTGGCTCTCTGATTTGTCTTTTGTGCCTTCTGTTTCTCATCTACTTCTAGTTTAGATTTGCCTCAAGATTTTCTCCTTGATACCCTTCCTTCAGTTTAGACACTCAGTCACAGTGACTTGTTTTTATTTTAGTATAAGAGTTACTAATATTTTTGGTATTATTGTTAATGCTTATTTCATTTGGAAAATGCATTCAGAAGCTTTTCTCCTTTGTACAGCTGGTTTTATTTTATTGAGAAGTCTATTCATGTGAATGCATCTTTGATTTTATAATGGAGCTTTAGAAGCAGACTTATTAGAAGATGGTGCTAGAGTGAGCTTGTTGAAAGCCTTTCCTTTCTCTATCTGCTTGCCTCTCGGCGTTTTATGACCAGACAAATCTCTAAGAGAAAGTGGACAGTTTTAAAATCATCTTAAAGAAAAATATTATGTCAAAGATTTACTTTGTGGGATTTGAACTCTTACAAAATGTTTCTTATAATTATTGTAGGGGTAACATTTAGGTTGTCATAAAGAAAGAGGCGTATTGATTTATTTTTAAGCAGGATTTACCTTTTCATTAGACTTCCCTTTGAAAAGACATATATTAAAACACCCTGAAAGATACAGAAAAATATCTAACATATAAAATGCATTTTGGTATTAGGTGGCAAATTATGATCGATTTGTTTTTTACAGTATGACTTCATTAAAATCTTTTAGAAAATGGTGAATTAAAAAGAAAAACATTTTAATATATATTTTCATTTTTTTTCTGTACATAGGTCATTTCTACCTAGTTGTCATCATACTAATATGTGATTTGCATCCTAGTTTTTACTAATTTATTGAGCAGATGGATAATTTTAAGGAACATGGTACATAGTGCCAAATTTCTTATTAAAAGAATAGCATCAATTTATGCTGCCATGAAAAATGCATTCTTAGTCTTCACATTTTGGACCCTTCCTCTTCCCCTTCTTCACTTCTTCCTCCTTCTTCACTTCTTCCTCCTTCCTTCCTTCCTGTATCTCCATGAGGCTAAGGAGTAAACAGTGTCTGTCTTGTATCAGTGCTAACATACTACTTGGCACATAGCAGGGACTCAATAAATACTTGTTTACTGACTTGATTTAATTGATCACAGTAGTGCCTTAGTTAATGATTCATGTATTTTGTTACTAATATTTTGTTACTAATGAGAGTGATTGAACTTTCAAACATTCTTTGGTATTATCTCTTATTTTTAAAAAGTAAACCTTTGAAGTATATCACAAACTGTGCACGTATCATAAATACAAGACTCAAGTGAATTTTCACAAAGTGAATATGACTGTGTACTCAGCACCCAGATCAAGATTACCAGCATTCAAGACCCCCTTTGCAGTCACTTCCCAGCTTCTAAAGGGTAGCCTCTATTCTGACTTGAAAACACCATGATAATTTTACTTGTTGTTTAATTATAAAAACTAGAATTGTGTGTTCTTTTTGTTTTTGTCTTCTTTTGTATTATGTGTTTTTGAGACACCTGTTTCAGTTAACTGTAGTTGGTTCATCCTCATTACTACATAGTATTATATGTATTTAACCTATCTGTGATTAATGGGCATTTGGGTATTACCTGTTTTTGGCTCTTTCAAACAGCATATATATGTTCACCATTACCCTTGTACATGCCTTTTGGGGAGCATATATTGATGCTTTCCCATTGTGGATATTTACCTAGGAGTGGAAATTCTAGTTGTGTTTATATTAAGCTTTGTAGATAGTTTCCAACAGTTTCCCAAAATGATTCTTTTATTTTCCCTGCCCACCAGCAGTGTATGGGACAGTTCAGGTTATTCCACATTCTTACCAACACTTGGCATTTTCTTTCTTTTTCAAGTTGGCCATTTTGATGAGTGTTCAGAGGTATCATAGTACAGTTTTAATTTTCACTTCCCTAATGACTTAAGAAATAGAGCATCATTTCATATATTAATTGACTATTTGGATATTGTCTTTTGAAGTGCCTGTTTGAGTCTTTAGCTTATTTTTCTGTTGGGTGATGTATGTCTTTTTCTCATTTACTTGTTAGGTATTTTTATATATACGCCATATATGAGACTTTTGTTAGATGTATAGGTTGCCAGTACCTTCTCTGTGGATTGCTTTTTCACCATCTTAATGGTGATTTTTGATGGACAGAAATTCCTAATTTTAATATAGTCCAATTTACATATTCTTTTATGCTTATCTTGTTTATGAAATCTTTGCTATCCTAAGGTCATCAAGATACTCTCCCTATATTTTCTAGAAATTTAGATCTCTAATCTGTCTCAAAATTTGTTTTTCCAGTTGGTATGAAATATGAGTCAAGATTCCTTATTTTTATTTTATTTTATTTATTTTTTAAGATCCTTAATTGCAGTATGGATATCCAGTTGACTCTGCACCATTTATTGGAAAGATCATTCATTCTTCACAGAATTGAAGTGTTACTTTTGTCCTTTATTGGCTCAGCTGTGTGTGGGTGTGGGTGTATGTGTGTGTGTGTGGGTGTATGTTTGTGTACACAAACGATACGAAAGTGTATAAAGTAAAAAAGTAAATACCCCCTTCTAAACATGTGAAGATGAGTAGATGCTATATATGGTTTGGTTTGTATTCATTTTACTCTATATAGGGGAATTTATGCTTTTTTCTTTAAGTGGGGATAGCACTAAATATGTTATACAACTTGCCTTTTTACTCAACTATTTCAGATGTCCTCTATAAAAATACATTGCCTCATTCTTTAACACCTTCATAGCATTCCATTGTATGAGTGGACATTAATTTTTATGACAATTCCTCTAGTGACAAATATTTTGGAGGTCTCTATTTTTTTTCCCGTTATGTATAAATACTTTGACAGTAGTCTTATGCGTCTCCTATAAGGTAGAATTCTAGAAGTAAAATTATTTGTTAAGACAGTATTTGTAAAATGTTGCCCATTGTTCTCTAGAAAGGACATGATATGTAGCTCTAACCAGCATTTTTAGCAGTACCCTTTTTTGGTATATCTGCCAACACTGGATATCAAGACTTCTACAGTTGGGTCCATCTGAGAGGCACAACATAACCTCATGGTTATTATTTGCATCTTACTTGAACTCATATGAGAATGAGCAGCTTTCATATATTTCAGGTATTTCATGATCCTCTCATGCTCATTTGCTTTTCATCTGTATCAATTTATTATATCTAATTGAAGTTTTATCAGTTATTATCATTTTTGTTTAGTTTCCCAGTTTACCCAGTTTTGAAGATAACTGTCTCATTTGCTCCAGATGAATTTATCCAAAATTAAGCTTATAGGTTTTTTTTTTTTTTTTAAAGATTTTATTTATTTATTTGAGAGAGAGAGAGCACATGAGAGGGGGGAGGGTCAGAGGGAGAAGCAGACTCCCCGCCGAGCAGGGAGCCCGATGCGGAACTCGATCCCGGGACTCCAGGATCATGACCTGAGCCGAAGGCAGTCGCTTAACCAACTGAGCCACCCAGGCTCCCAAGCTTATAGTTTAAACCAAGGATTATTTAATTCAGGCCAGTTGACCAGGAGTCAAATCACAGAGCAACTAGATTATTGAGATTTTAAGGATTTTCTCAAATTTTTGTTTCCTTCCAATACCCGCCTCTACCTTGGGTAGCCAAACCATTGATAAGAGCTCTGGTAGAATTAGTTTAAGGTTTTGTTCTTGCTGGAGCTGGGGCTGGAGCTAGGGCAGGGCATAATTCAAGACAGGAAGGCTGCTCTTATGGGAAAGGCTGTTCACTGCTTGTATCATCACTGTTAGTAAAGCTTCAGAATTCCTTAATCAGTTGATTACGAATCGGTTATTGTGCAAATTGATTTCTGGGGATTGCCCCATTCTGGAGAAGTAGTTTGCAAGTATGGCTGCGAGAGAACCAGAGGTTGGGAGACTATCTCAAAATTCCCAGGGAACCAAGTGTAGTTTAAAGAAACATCAATTGATAAAGCATCTTTTTCTATTTGGAAAGTAGCTTTTTTGGAGGGAAGTTTAGAAAATATCCGTTAATACAAATCTTCAAAAGTTAAGATTATGTAAAGACATGTTACCAGGAATATACAGGAGACATGATAATGCAGTTATACAGTTATTCTCAGTGTAGGCAAAGAGGAAGGTATTTTTATAGTTCTTAAAATAACTGTTACACTGTTGAGAAATACTTGTTTGACCAGCCATATTCTTACCACAAATTCCCTAACAAATTGCCCCCCCACCATATAAATAATCAAGCAATATAAACTGAGAGAATTGGGTCTCTAAGAAACAGTTTATAAAGTCTGTCGGTTCATTAATGACTGTCCAGATTCATTCCCTGAAACACAAACTCCAGTTCTTCCCGAATAATGAGCCATTGTCACAGTTCCAGTCCCAGTGCTGGCAGAATTCCTGCTAACCTTAGCTTACCCGCTCTAATTTGTCATTTATATCATGTCCTATTTATCTCAGCCAATGAGATAAAAATTACTTCCTAGCCCTCAGTGACATAGTTTCATAAATCCCCAACATAAACATGTAGCAAAGCAGACAAACCAGAAGAGCCAATTCATTAACATTAGTAAATTCATGGCAGTCTGCGAGCAAGTGGCCATGTTATTTATCTGCTTTAGGAAGTCATTCCCACAGATATTTATGGAGTATCTTTTTTACCAGGCTGGGTGTGAGGGATGCAGCCCTTGCCCCATGGGCTCTGACAGGACTCTAGTGTTGTCTTACTTTTTTAATATTTCCATAAGGATTGCGCCCCAGTACCGAACCTGGAGCAGTGCCTCGATCCCCCTCCTTGGTAAACCTTTCATTTCAGGTTCTCTGTCCTGGGTTTCTGCTTTGTCACAGTGGTAAATATCTGTCTCTCTAGATTGTAGTTGCCATTTAAAATACTTAGGTTTCAACATGGATTTATAATTTCTCCTTCAGCATTACTGACTTCTCGCCTGATGTGTGTATGCTTTTAAATGTTTCTGGTTTCTGTGCTGTGGTAAAGCTCTACTTTCTCATTAGCAGCTTTGCACCCAAAGGTAAAAGCATTCTTACAAGCATTTGGTGGCCTTTTCTTTTTTTTAAAGATTTTATTTATTTATTTGAGAGAGAGAGTGCGTGTGCATGAGTGGGGGGGGAGGGGCGGAGGGAGAGGGACAAGCAGACTTCCTGCTGAGTGCAAAGACCGAAGCGGGGTTCGATCCCAGCACCCTGAGATCATGACCTGAGCCGAAATCAGATGCTTAACCGACGAGCCACCCAGGCACCCCGTGGCCCTTTTTCTTTATCTTTCAGGTATTCTTCTCCTAAAACGGGCCCTGTCCTTGGTTTGTAGGCCCAAGTATTCCTCTCTTCCAATAGCTTTTTTAGTTTTTTAGTCTTTTCACTTTAAATTCATCGCACTTAGTCTATTTTACTTCTATTTGCAGTGCCATGAAGTCAGCCCTCTGTAACTGCTGGTGGGGAGATTTTAGTGCTATTCTGTATACCTGGTGTTGCATATATTTGCTCCTTCTACCATGTACCACCTTCCCCAAATAAAATCTGAGCCTTTTTTTCTAATCCTTATAACAAAACAACACTCTCTTCCTTCTTATGGCATGCTGGGCTTCTGATGGATCCTTGTAGGCCCACAGTGCTCTTTAGTGATACTACCAAATATAGAGATTATGAGCCAAATACTATTTTACTCCTTTCTTGGTTCCTAATGAATCTAGTCAGTGTGCTAGTTCTTCTCAAAGCTCCCTAGGGTTCCTTTTTCTCTCTGCTGTTCTCTCTGTATACACATGCAGTGTAAATCATCGTATTCTGGCGTAAGTGTTCTCTTTTCCATCTGTTTGCCTCAGACTCCTTACAAGTAGAGACTACTGTGGGCTCAGACAGACAGGCGTCGTGATAGGCATTATGGCTTTGCTGGGCTCCTTAGCAAAGAGGGGAGCAGCAATGATTGAGGAGAGCATGTTATATGCAGGGAGATTGAAATGTCTTTTGAGACAGACTCTTGAGAAATATGCCCTTTACAATGGAAGTTTCTTAATCAAAGGTGACTCTTGGGTTTAAAGCAGATGTTTTGTAATGAGGCATAAAAAATTTCACTGCTGTGAGCAATAATCTGAATCAGTAGGTATAACATGTCCTCATGTGGGTTGATTGTATTTTAGTCACTTCTTGGACAATTTTTTTTTTTTTTTGGAAACTCAATGTCTTTGATTAAGAGAACTCTGTTTTCAGAATGTCATCTACACAGCTTCCTCTAGGAACAGTTATGATTAATCATTTTTAGCCTACATGCTTCTTGAGGGCCTAGAGCTTGTGTTTTTGTTTGTTTTTTCCATGACTGTGACATGCGACCACTCATAGTGCCTGGCACATAATGGTAATAAACCTGCTCATCAGAAAGTAAAATCCAGAGCTCTTCCTGTGCTCTGTAGAAGCTTTGCAAGATCCAGCCTCCCTGCCACCTCTTTCACATCTCTTCCTTCCCTCATTCCATCCACATTGCCTTTTTGCAGTTGCTGGAACACATCAATCCCACTTTACTATAGGCCTTCTGCTGTTTTTTCTATCTGAGACACTCTTCTCCCAGATTGCTACATAATGCGCTCCTCTGCTTCTTTCTAGTCTTTGCTCACATGGCACCTCTTCATGGATTCCTTCCCTGACCATCATTTTAAATATAGCTGCAGTCCTTCACCCATTTTGAACCTTTATAGAAGAGTCTTTATCTTGACCTGATTTATTTTGTGGTTGTTTTTTACTGTGTCTTTCCCTTCTCTGTTTTGGTTGTTTAGATCACCACTGTATTTCTAGGGTCTGGAAGAGTGCCTGCTGCTTAATAGGTGCTCAGTAAATATTTGTTGAATATAAACAAGTATTTAATGAATAAATGCATGCCTACATATATGGTAACAGTGCTGTCTAGTTCCATAACAACATCTGAGATTAAAAGAAAACACAAAGATCAAAAAGAAATTTTGACCTTTACTCTCTTCTTTCTCAGATGTGTAGTCCTGTCCAGGTTCTTACCCCCAGCAACTCATATTAAAGACCTTTTGGGACGCCTGGGTGGCTCAGTCGGTTAAGCATCTGCCTCTGGTTCAGGTCCTGATCCCGGGGTCCTGGGATCAAGTCCCGCATCGGTCTCTTTATTCAGCGGGGAGTCTGCTTCTCCCTCTGCCTGCCACTCCCCCTGCTTGTGCTCACTTACACTCTCTCTCTCTGATAAATAAATAAATCTTAAAAAAAAAGATCTTTCATCCTCTTTTTCTAGTACCTCAGATTCCTTGGGTGCCATTAATTCCTCTAGCACAAATAGGACACTCTCATTTGTGCCCTCCCATCCCCACCATCCTGGTCCCTTGTTTCTCCATGAAGTGTTTGGCCCTATACTGGTGTTCCTAGCATATCTCATGACCTGGGGAGGGTAGTCATTGTCCTCCAAACCTTCTGAGTTCTTGTCCTTTCTTGGGTTGGGATTAGGCAAAGAACAGGCACATATTGATCAAGAAATTAAGCCCAGAAAGAAGGCAGAAGAAGCCTGTGAACCCAAAATTAATGCCCACATTATATGAATGTCTTTGGTTCATCAAGTACCAGATTAATTGGCTCTTTCCAAGGTATTTTAATTATGTCCTTTGTTGTTTTTATCCTCTGTACTTGGTAATATATGCTTCTGTAAGCCTCAGAATACTTGGTATTTTTTCCATGTACTAACTCCATAATGATCTTCATGATATTAGTACAGCCTTTTTAGCGCTATTCATCACGGCAGGTGCAGCACATTAGCACCGAAAAATTAGACCATAATGCAACAATAGCTTATTGGAAACGTCCATAAATATCTCATAAAAGCTTAGAATTTCCTTAAGACAGTAGTATCACTTCTAAAGAGCTTTGATCTGTTACCTTAGAAAGAATGATAAAATATTTAAGACATAACATAGTTCTGTATATTATAAACCATGGCTCTTTATGCTAGGTGGTTTTAAATTTATTTAGGTAGGCACTTTTTTTTATTTTCAGACCTCACAAATGGAGCCTTTTATCATTTATAATGTTGTTGTTACCATTTTAGTAAATGAGATGGTTTATGAGCACTGTTCATCAGTGAAACAAATGGTTTTTGTATTATTTGGCACCTGGTTAAACAATGTAAATTCTAAATTACTTTTTTATAAATGTTCTTTTTTCCCTCACTGTCTTGTTTTTCCTTATTTGGCTGATGATTGACTATTGAGTAGCTTTATTTTTCCCTCTCTTTCCACTCCCACCCAAGATGGAGGAAAGGAAGTGCTATCCATGCACCAAATTCTCCTTTACTTATTACGGTGTAGCAAAGCCCTCGTTCCTGAAGAGGAGATTGCCAATATGCTTCAGTGGGAAGAACTTGAGTGGCAGAAATATGCAGAAGAATGCAAAGGCATGATTGTCACCAACCCTGGAACGGTATGTTCTGGTGCTTACATGTTCTGAGACTGAACCACCTTCTTTCCAGTTTGAATGTTCAAAAAAACAGTAACAGAACATTTTAAAAGTTTGAAGTATTCATTCTTATCCTTTGAGTAATTTTTCCTTTTAAATATTTAGCAAATAAAAAAATACTATAATGTAGTCATATTTAGTAGTAAGTTTATCTGATTAGTTTTTAGATATGTTCGGATCTGATTTTTTTTTCTGAGTATAAAAGTAATATATCATCATTATAAAAAGTTAAGAAAATAAAGGAACAGCCCAAAGAAGACGATAAAGTTATCCATAATTCCATTTACCAGAGATGTTACTATTCACTTTTCTAATCTCCGTAGATACTTTCATATTGTCTTAAAACAAAATTAGCATCATACAGTTCAATATTCATATTTAGACCTTTTTCTTCTCATCCTCTTCCAGAAACAACAATCACAAAATTATTTTTCCATAGTCTTAAATTTCTTTACAAATGTAATTAAAAGGCTCCTAAGTTATTTAATTAAGCCCCAATTATTGGACACCTAGGTTGCTTTCAGATTTTTGCTATCACCAATATTACTGTATTGAATTTGTATATGTGTATATAAGCACATATATACATAAACATGTATGTATCTTTGAATGTGTGTCCATTTAATTTTTTAGGAAGAAGTCCTGTAAGTGAAGTTAATAGGCTGAAGACAGGCACATTTTTAAGGCCTTGGATACGTGTAAATTGCCTTCTAGAGGGCTGAAAAATTTGCACTTTGACCAAGAGTATATGAGCATGCCCTTTTCTTTGTATTGGTTATACTGTACTAGTCTAACAAAAGAACTGTCTGATAGGGAAAAAAATTATATAGTCCAGTTTTGTATTTATTTTGGTTTCTAACAAAAATTGATATTTTAAATGTTTATTGGCCTTTCATGTTTTCTTTTGATAATGGCCTATTAATATCCCTTATCTAATTTTCTTTTGTGATATTTGTCCTTTTTTATTGATCCTTTGCCATACTTATTACAAATATTTCCCATTTCTTTGTTTTTTAAGTGTTTTGTATTAAAATTAGCTTCTAATATTAATTTTTGAAGTAAAAATATAAAAAATAAAGAGTAGAATTAAAAGTTAAGTAGGTTTCTGTTATAAAGAAAATGCTGTTTTATATATTTATATGAATTATAATTTTTTCTCTGAAGTATGTTATTGTTTCATAAAATAGTTATATATTGGCATCTTATCAGGATGAAGTTTTCCAGAAATGGAGAATTAAAATATTTTTATGTAAAAAAAACAGAATAATCTATTTAAACAAAGCTTTTGTTTTTAAAAGGCTGCCAAATTGTATAATAGCCTTGATTCATAAAAATAAAGACTCTGGATCAACTTTTTGTAGCAAGACAGTAACATCTGCACAAACAAAATGTCACTATTTGCAAAGCAAACATTCCAGCTAATACTGATTATTTCAAACAAGTCTAGAAAGTGAAAGTGTTTAATAAAAACATGTTTAAACATAAAACTTGTTTAAAACTTAAAATCATACAATTTTTGCTATTATATTGTTAAACCATATAACTAATTGTTAAAGTAACTCTAGAAGAAATATACAAGTCATAGCATTATGACAGTATAACTCTGAATTTTATTTTTCTTCTTTAAACAGTTGCATAAATTTACATTTCTTCTGCCAGTTTTATAGCAGGGTCAGAAGATGGGTGGGAGTGAGGGTGGTGGGAGACACACCTTTTCATCTTGGTGGGTCTGCTTGAAGAGTCCCACGGTCTACAGTGCACACTTTGGGAATACTTTCACCCTGGGGCTTCTTTCCATAGCTTGGTTAACATTTCCTGAAATCCTAGAATCAGTTGAAGAGCTTTTGAAAATGTATGAATGCCCTGATCATCCCTACCCCATATATACTCCCAAGTAATGGGGCCCAAGGATCTGTTGTTAAAAAAAAAAAAAATCTCCAGGTGCTTTTCTGATTCACCCCTTCATGGTTTTGAGCCATTAGCATAGAGGACATTTACTCCATTACCATGATTATCATTTAGCTCATTTGTTGGGCTACTACTATGTGAGTCAGGTGCTAGTGAAGTCCACACATTATATATGCTGTTTGTCCAGGCGCAGACTCATGGCATATCCATGTGAAAGGAGTCTGTGATGAATTGTTGAGTCCATAGACCAGTCAGTACAAAAGCCAATCAGGAAAGCCTGTATCTGATCTCAGGCGAGATCACTGGACCAGGCTGCCAGGGATACTTTATAAATGCTACAGGGAGGTCTTTACAGAATCGAAAAATTGTATAACTTATTGGCATGATCAAATGTGTATACTTGGGAGGATATATGGCCAATTTTGAAGATAATGAGACCAGATTAGTCAGGATGAAAGGTTTATGTTAGAAAGTAATCAGAAATAAATTAAGAAAGGTAAGTTTGGGTGCCAGACTTGGGAACATGTTAAAGTTAATAAAAATATGTTTAAAGGAGGAAAATATCCTGAAAACTCAGTATCACAAAAACATCCTTTCATTATATCTTTTGCGAATAGAGCAGAGGAGACATGGCAGTATATTTCATCCTCTGCAGTACTTGCTTTGCAAGATTACCCAGTGGTAAGAATATTGGGGAATTTATTAAATTTTTCAAGCCATTATGGTCACATTAAGTACTTTATTGCTGCAGAACTTAAAAGAATTAATCTCCCTCCTGAGGCACTTTGCCTCTGCCAGGGAATACTTTGGTCATTAGCGAGAATATTTTTTATTCTTCCTCAAAGCTGGTATGATGGATATTGTAGGGTGTGGCCAAAGTCTAGAACTTATTTCATCTCTCCCCCCTATAAATTTCAAGATGCTATAGATATTTTAAATCACTGTTTCCTTGGTTGATGCCATGGTATGGTGTTTAAAACCATGAAAACATGAATAATTCACTAACATTTTCAGTTGTGCAACTCTTTTAAAACTGTATCCTGCTGCTTTGATATACAAAATTGGAAGAACAAATATTGTGAAGATGTCAATGCTACCTAGAGCAATCTACACATTTAATGCAATCCCTATCAAAATACCATCCACTTTTTTCAAAGAAATGGAACAAATAATCCTAAAATTTGTATGGAACCAGGAGACACCCCGAATAGCCAGAGGAATGTTGAAAAAGAAAAGCAAAGCTGGCGGCATCACAATTCCGGACTTCAAGTTCTATTACAAAGCTATAATCATCAAGACAGTATGGTCCTGGCACAAAAGCAGTCACATAGATCAATGGAACAGAATAGAGAGCCCAGAAATGGACCCTCAACTCTATGGTCAACTAATCTTTGACAAAGCAGGAAAGAATGTCCAATGGAAAAAAGACAGTCTCTTTAACAAATGGTGTTGGGAAAATTGGACAGCCACATGCAGGAGAATGAAATTGGACCATTTTCTTACACCACACACAAAATAGAGTCAAAATGGTTGAAAGACCTAAATGTGAAACAGGAGTCCATCAAAATCCTAGAGGAGAACACAGGCAGCAACCTCTTCGACCTCAGCCGCAGCAACTTCTTCCTAGAAACATCGCCAAAGGCAAGGGAAGCAAGGGCAAAAATGAACTATTGGGCCTTCATCAACATAAAAAGCTTTTGCACAGCAAAAGAAAGTCATCAAAACCAAAAGACAACTGACAGAATGGGAGAAGATATTTGCAAATGACATATCAGATAAAGGGCTAGTATCCAAAATCTATAAAGAACTTATTAAACTCAACACCCAAAGAACAAATGATCGAATCAAGAAATGGGCAGAAGACATGAACAGACATTTTTCCAAAGAAGACATCCAAATGGCCAAAAGACACATGAAAAAGTGCTCAACATCGCTTGGCATCAGGGAAATCCAAATCAAAACCTCAATGAGATATCACCTCACACCAGTCAGAATGGCTAAAATGAACAAGTCAGGAAACGACAGATGTTGGTGGGGATGCAGAGAAAGGGGAACCCTCCTACACTGTTGGTAGGAATGCAAGCTGGTGCAGCCACTCTGGAAAACAGTATGGAGGTTCCTCAAAAAGTTGAAAATAGAGCTACCCTATGACCCAGCAATTGCACTACTGGGTATTTACCCCAAAGATACAAATGTAGTGATCCGAAGGAGTACGTGCACCTCAGTGTTTATAGCAGCAATGTCCACAATAGCCAAACTGTGGAAAGAGCCAAGATGTCCATCAAGAGATGAATGGTTAAAGAAGATGTGGTAACATATATACAATGGAATATTATGCAGCCATCAAAAAACCCCCGAAATCTTGCCATTTGCAATGACGTGGAGGGAATTAGAGGGTATTCTAAGCGAAATAATTCAATCAGAGAAAGACATGTATCATATGATCTCATTGATATGAGGAATTCTTAATCTCAGGAAACAAACTGAGGGTTGCTGGAGTGGTGGGGGGTGGGAGGGATGGGGTGGCTGGGTGACAGACATTGGGGCGGGTATGTGCTCTGGTGAGTGCTGTGAATTGTGTAAGACTGTTGAATCACAGACCTGTACCTCTGAAACAAATAATACATTATATGTTAAAAAAATAAAAAAGAAGATAGTAGGAAGGGAAAAATGAAAGGGGGGGAATCGGAGGGGGAGACGAGCCATGAGAGACTATGGACTCTGAGAAACAAACTGAGGGTTCTAGAGGGGAGGGGGTGGGGGATGGGTTAGCCTGGTGATGGGTATTAAAGAGGGCACGTATTGAATGGAGCACTGGGTATTATACGCAAACAATGAATCATGGAACACTACATCAAAAACTAATGATGTAATGTATGGTGATTAACATAACAAAATAAAATTAAAAAAAAAACAAAACAAAAACCAAAATCTTGGCAACAATTCCTAGACCTAAATAACAGGTTGCTACTGATAAAGGTCATTTAAAATAATTTTATATTAGATTACCTGTGACCAAAATCTTCTCTAGCTTATTAATTTTGAGAGCAGAAGTCAACTTTTTCAGATACTAGGGACCTTTTGACCGTTAAGTGACATTCAAATATTCTTTTAAAACTTAAGTATAAGTTGTTTTTTAACATGTATGAATTTACAGAAATCTATTCACTTTGTCACCTGCTTGGATTTGTGAGATGGCTGACTGGGGCTACAGCTGGGGGGGTGGTAACCAGCTTGTTTCAGTTGCTGGAAGGTTTCCTGGTTTTACCATTGAAACCCCTCTGTCTGGACAAACCAGGCTGCCAACGAGACTTTAGTTGTAGGCATTGTTTTATGACAAAATGAAGCTGTTGGCCTCCATGTGGATTAATTCTGTAGCCTTTGGCTCTAAAGCAGTTGAGCCAAAGATGCCATCATCTCTTGGTCAGAGTTTAGTTTCTAATTAGGGACTGCTGTGAGAATTGAGAATAAGCAAGGAGGTTGCTAAAACTCTTATGATTTTACCATCTTTTTACAAACAAACTTTTAGGATAAAAGAAAGTTATTTTGTCAACTGAAGAAGGAACCACTTGTTCACTTCTTCCTGTAAGATTAAAAAAAAAAATGAGGCTTTCTGTTAAATTTTAAAAATGACCTACATGGACATAATGAGAAACTTAACCATTTGATTTTTATGTTACCATACCTTCTATTTTAAAGGTGTAGAATTAAAGGAATACATTGGATCAGAACAAGACAAGGATGCCAACTTCTATTCAACATAGTAGCAGAAGTCCTAGCCAGAGCAATTAGGTAGGGAAAAGAAATGAAGGGCATCCAAATTGTAAAGGAAGAAGTAAAACTGTCACTATTTATAGATGATATGACTTTACATATAGAAAACCTTTAAAGATTCCACCAAAAAACTGTTAGAATTAATAAATGAATCAGTATAGTTGCAGGGTAAAAAAATCAGTACACAAAAATTTGTTGCATTTTTTTTTTTTTTAAGATTTTATTTATTTATTTGACAGAGAAAGACACAGCGAGAGAGGGAACACAAACGGGGAGTGGGAGAGGGAGAAGCAGACTCCTTGCCGAGCAGGGAGCCCGATGTGGGACTCGATCCCAGGACTCCAGGATCATGACCTGAGCCGAAGGCAGTCACTTAACCAACTGAGCCACCCAGGCGCCCAAATTTGTTGCATTTTTATAATATACTAACAGTGAACTATCAGAGAAATTAAGAAACAGTCCCATTTGTAATTACATCAAAAGAATATGATACCTAGAAATAAATTTAACCAAGGAGATGAAAGTCCTGTACTCTGAAAACCATAAGGCATTGATGAAAGAAATTGAAGAGGACACAAATAAATGAAAGGTATTCTGTGCTCATGGACTGGAAGAATTAATACTATTAAAATGTCCATATTACTCAAAGCAATCTATGGATTCAATGCAAACCCTGTTAAAATTCTAATGGCATTTTTCACAGAAATAGGATAAACAACAATCCTAAAATTTGTATGGAATCACAAAAGATCCCGACTAGCCAAAGCAATCTTGAGAAAGAAGAACAAAACTGGAGACATCATGCTCTCTGATTTCAAACTATACAACAGAGCTATAGTAATCACGGTATGGCATTGGCCAAAAAAAAGAAACAGACACATTGGTCAGTGGAACAGAATAGGGAGTCCGGAAATAAACTCATGCATATATGGTAAATTAATTTATGGCAAAAGAGGCAAGAATATACAATGGGGAAGGGACAGTCTCTTCAATTAATGGTGTTGGGAAAACTGGACAGCCACATGTGAAAGAATGAAATTGGACCACTACCTTAGGACATACACAAAAGTTAATTCAAAATGGATTGAAGACTTGAATGTAAGATCTGAAACCATAAAACTTACAGGAGAAAACATAGGTGGAAGCTCTTTGGCATCGGTCTGGGCAGTGATTTTTTTATATCTAACTCCACAGGCAAAAAAGTAAACAAATGGAGCTACATCAAACTAAAAAATTTCCATACAGCGAAGAAAGTCATCAACAAAATGAAAGGCCTACCTACTGAATGGGAGAAGATATTTGCATTTCACATATTTAATAAGGGGTTAATATCCAAAACATAGAACTCACGTAGCACAATAACAACAAAAAAATCCGATTAAAAAAGGACAGAGGAGGGGCGCCTGGGTGGCTCAGTCGTTAAGCGTCTGCCGTCGGCTCAGGTCATGATCCCAGGGTCCTGGGATTGAGCCCCGCATCGGGCTCCCTGCTCCGCGGGAAGCCTGCTTCTCCCTCTCCCACTCCCCCTGCTTGTGTTCCCTCTCTCGCTGTGTCTCTCTCTGTCAAATAAATAAATAAAATCTTTAAAAAAAAAAAAAAGACAGAGGATCTGAATAGACATTTTTCCAAAGAAGATATAAATGGCCAACAGGCACATGAAAAGATACTCAACATCACTAATTATCAGGAATATGCAAATCAAAACCGTGAATTATCACCTCATACCTTTCAAATGACTATTATCAAAACAACAAGAAATAACAAGTGTTGGTGAGGATGTGGAGAAAAGGGAACTCTTGTGCACTACTGGTGGGAATGTAAATTGGTACAGCCACTACGGAGAACAGTGTAGGAGTTCCTCCAAAAATTAAAAAACATGATCCATCAGTTCCACTTCTGGGTATTTTGAAGAAAATAGAAACACTAATTCAAAAAGATACACACCCCTGTGTTCACTGCAGTATTATTTATAATAGCCAAGATATGGAAAAAATCTAAGTGTTCATCAATAGATGAATGGATACACACACACACACACACACACACAATGGAATACTGCTTAGCCATAAAAAAGAATGAGGTCTTGCCATTTGCAACAACATGGATAGACCTTGAAGGTATTACCCTAAGTGAAAAAAGAAAAAGACGAACACTGTATGATTTCACTTACATGTGAAATCTAAAAAACAAATGAACAAACAGCAAAACCAAACTCAGATACAGAGAACAGATTCGTGGTTGCCAGAAGTGGGCGAAATGAGTGAAGGGGATCAAGAGGTCATAAACTTCTAGTTATAAAACAAATAAGTCGTGGGGATATAATGTACAGCATAGTGACTATAAGTCAATATTGTGTTGCATATTTGAAAGTTGCTAAGAGAATAGATCTTGAAGGTTCTCATAAGAAAAAATTTTGTAACTTTGTATGGTGACAGATGCTAACTAGACTTATTGTGGTGATCATTACACAGTGTATACAAATATTGAATCATTATGTCCAGCACCTGAAGCCAATATAATGTTATATGTGACTTACACTGCAATTTTTAAAAAAAGAAAGGAAAAACAAGATACACAGAGAACTAATGGAAAAAAGGATATAGAGAGGAATCTGTGCATCCTGAATAGAAGTAAGCCATTCATTTGAAATGTGAAATGAAACCGAATAAGCCAGCACACTTCTTCCCCATGATGTGGAATATTTCCCCTGTGCCTTTGGAGAGGTTCAGGAAAAGTTATATCTGACTACGTGTCCTTTTAAAAGTTTAATTTTTAAAGGTTTCTACGTGGACTGCAAAAAGGGACAAAATCATTGTTCATTATGCCAAATGGCATAGACTCATTTACAGGGATGACATTATAGTTTTTATATATTATAGCTGCTATGATTAATGGGTTTTAAATGACATTTTTCCTTTGGGGGATGAGGCTTTCCCAGAAAAAATCCAATTAATTTCTTCATTACTTAGGTTAAAGTCAATACTGAAAGACTTCTTATGGGAATAAATGGCTTTGATTTTTCTCTCTAGAAACCTAGCTCTGTCCGCATTGATCAACTGGATCGTGAACAGTTCAACCCCGATGTGATTACTTTTCCGATTATCGTCCACTTTGGGATACGCCCTGCACAGTTGAGTTATGCAGGAGACCCACAGTAAGATATTTCTCGGTGTTTGTCTTAGCCAATTTCACCTTCTACTAACAGCTGAATTAGCAAAGGAATACCCTTTAGTGGATGTTTTCTTATTAAAAAATTAAGACCTGAAATGAACCATGTTTCCAAATTTAGGTTACCAAATGAAACAAGTTTTGGTAGCTCCTGAAGAATTATTTTCTCTCTTGATTTGACTGCAGGAAATTATTATTCAATAGATTATCCTTGGCAATTTTGGTCAACATGAGTCCCGTATATTTTTAACTTTTAAGGAACTTTTCCTTTATTCATCATTATAATATTTATTGTTATTATTATTATTTATTTTTTCAGTGCACTCTAGAGGAAAGTAGCACCATGTTGGTTCCTAGCACTGCCGGATTTATGCAGAATTCTATTTTGGGAGGCATCTTAATAAGAGCTCAAGATCCCATGCAAAGTCAAGGGTTGCGTTGTAAGGAGAAGGCATGACTTCTGACTCTTAGAATTGATGTTACTTTCCACATTTGAGTTTTTCCAACTGGCTTGTTAGTGTTTTTCTGGGAGAAGATGAGGATGTGTGGGAATGGAAATAGTACCATTATATTCTTCAGAAGTGTTTGGATTTCCTACCTCGGTAAACAAACAAACAGTTTCCTGACTTAATTTTTTTTTTAAGGATTCATAATGGGAGAAAAGGGCATGGGAGATTTTCAATTCATAAATACAATTCTGGCTGATACATTAGAAGAGGCTAAAGGGTTTTGTTCTTTTTTTTCCCCCTTTGGATAAAAGTATGAAGCAGTGAACCAGGCACTGTGTAAGTACTTCTTTCTTTCCTCCATTCTCTAAAAAATTGTTACCAAAAAGGAGAAACCCAGCTAAGGCCAAGAAAGGAGCAGTTTCAATATGACAGAAAATTCGTTGAAAGTCCCTTCTTGTCACAAATGTTAGTAGAATGTGATAGGCTCTCGTGGACTCTCAGATGGCAGGACTGTGTGCTGCTACAGGACTGCATTTCTCTTCATTCCCAGGACGCTTTACCAGGATCCTTTAGACTGATTATCACATATTTGGCTGCAACAAATATGCTTATTTTTGTCATGATAAATACAAATTGGTACACAGCATTTGTCTTTTTCCCTCTCCAGTGGAGAAAGGATACAGCTTGGGTATAGCTGGGTATTGGCACAAACGGTGTTCTCTTTTCTAATACTCTCCAACTTTTACTTTCAATGTAGGCAGTTCAGAGACCGACTGTGTCCTTGTTAAGTAAGGGGTCTTTCTTTCAACAACATCAGAAAGTACATATTTAAATAAAATAGGTAATGATGAGAAATGATACATGTTTCTGTTGGTTTTTATGTGTCTTTGGAATTCTTTCCAGAGAGATTCGGGCATATATAGTGACACCTCATTTTCAACACAGATGTATAATTACCAGCTTAATCACTAGGTTCCAGATGACTCTTGGTCATCCTGCCCCACTGCCCCCAAATCAGATCCTTCCTTAGAATGAAGGTTTGTTGCCATTAAGGATATCCAAAAGAATGTAATTTATGATTCAGCAGGCCTATTAAAACAGCTGGTTTTATTGCACTTCAGATTCTCCTACTTTTTGTCTGAGATGTCTGTCTGTCCTTTTCCTTAGGTACCAGAAACTCTGGAAGAGTTACGTGAAACTTCGCCACCTCCTAGCAAATAGTCCCAAAGTTAAACAAACTGACAAACAGAAGCTGGCGCAAAGGGAGGTTGGTATCAAATCCTGTTCTTCCGGGATTAATGATGATGTGCTTCAGATTTATTTCAAGATTATTGCATTACACCATACTTCTAGTATAAGATGGAAAAATACTTCTAAAAAAATCATACTTTTCTTTCCTTACATTAGTATACAGATTGATTTTTTTTTCATCTTTTAGTATCTAAGGGAGCATCCCCCCCCCACCCCGCGAAAGTCCTGTTTCTAAATGGATTCCTACCATTGGGAATAAATATATCTTATTGAAATTTTTCAAATTTTACAATTGCTGGGTCAACCTTTTATCATTAATTAGACTGTACATAATATAATTTGGGTCTTACTTAAATTTCTTGGTCTTAAGGTCGTAAAAGATTGCCTTCCATATGTCTGTTAGTTTAGTAGGGTAAACTTATTTCATAAGGTTTTATATCGCAAATTTCATATGTTTTACTAATGAGTAGCATTATCCCTGTATTCCAGGATCATTTATGTTTTAGTTCTTAATTCATAATTTTAAAAATAAATGGATTCAGTATCAACATAAATTTTGTCTCAGTGAGGTTTTATTTTGCTTTGGGTAGTATAAGAGAGCAAGGCTTTAAAGCTGGGAAAAGTGTTTGAATTCTGGTCCTGTCACTTCCTGTGACTTGAGCCAGACAGCTTCATTATAAAGAGGGAACCAAGGCTAAGGGAGACTACTGAAATTTTTCTTGTCGTTGCATCTGGGGAAAAGGGTGGTTGTGTGGACTTCTGAGATACTCCATTTAACTTTCCTCCAATGTTATTTGACCTGTAGTAGCCATTTCATCAATGGTGCAGGCAGTGTGATAATTCCTGTTATTATGAATTCCTGTGAGATTTTTATTGAATAAGTGTGCAAATATAAAATTTTTTTTATAATTAATTATTTGAAGAGAGGTTAAAGGGAAGAGTCAGCTCCTGATTATGTCTTGCAAAAGTTTTAAATCATTGTCTTTTTTAAAATAGAATGTACCGTTGCTACAAGAGGTTTTGTAAGGGTTTTGCAAATTAGAAGGCAGCTTTTAGAATTATGTGGGTTGCAGATTAATTTACTGATTGTCTTTCTTAGATGTAAATGCTTAACATAAGGCTTGATACAAATATAATTTTTACATGTTGATTTTAAGTCCCAAACATCACATTTTGTTTCTTTTATCAGCAAAAGGGTATTTTTTTGTTTAAACTCAACAGAATGGTCGATTTGGTTTAGATTTTTTCTTATCTAGTTACCAGGAAAGGCGGGCTCATACCCAAGGCTTTGACCATCCTGGCCTTCATTTCAAATAAAATATTGTAATTTGGCATGAAGAGGTTTGAATACCTGAACAAAAGGGTGATATTGAATGAATCCAGCTTATTTTCTAATGCTTGATGTTTGGCTTAATATTGCTTTACAACTGTCAGGTTACTCATCATAATGAGTTCTTTTCTAGGAAGCGCTCCAAAAAATACGACAGAAGAATACAATGAGGCGAGAAGTAACAGTGGAGCTAAGTAGTCAAGGATTTTGGAAAACTGGCATCCGTTCTGATGTCTGTCAGGTGATGATGCCTCTGAGAACACATTTATATCTGTATACCTCTTTCTTTAAAAGGCATCTGCCACTGAAGTTTTCCTAATTCTGTTAAGTCTATAGAACATACTATCTTGTAGCTATATGGAACACCAACCATAAATTGTTTTCTGTTGTTTCGGTTTTGTTTTTGTGTTGGTTTTCATGTTGTCTTGTTTAGTTGTGTGTGTGTGTGTGTGTGCGTGCGTATGCACATGCACAGTGGTGGGGTGAGTTGGGGGGGGCAGTTACTTAGTAATGCTAAATTCTGTCTCTTCATGTTGAGTGAAGGCAAGTGTATTCTTCAAATGAACCTGCCTGTGTGCAGCGTACGTGTGGGTGCTTGTCAAAAGAGATAGTCCGGGGCGCCTGGGTGGCTCAGTCTTTAAGCATCTGCCTTCAGCTCAGGTCACGATCCCAGGGTCCTGGGATCGAGCCCCACATCAGGCTCCCTGCTCCGCGGGAAGCCTGCTCTCCCTCTCCCACTCCCCCTGCTTGTGTTCCCTCTCTCGCTGTGTCTCTCTCTGTCAAATAAATAAAATCTTAAAAAAAAAAAAAAAAAAGAGATACTCCAACAGTTCTACAGGCAGACTCCTGAAGATACTGTGTCCAAACTTTCCAGACTGATGACTCAAACTTACATTGCAGAGAACTAAAGGCATTAATGAACAAAATCAGTATAAATTTCATATTTGAGCCAAATGATAATAGTTTTTCCTTGGGTGAACTAATAGAGGAACATTTCAGCTATATATAACTCTTACTAATAACTATTTTTGTTTTCCCTATGAGTGGATTTTATACCAGATTAGAGACCCCTAAAACCCAGCATATTCTTTGAGTCTTCACTTCATTCTTTTGTTATGATTAATACTGGTTATGCTCCGTGGGAATTACAGTAAAGGCAATGAGTACTCAGGCAGGGGTCAGGTAGTGTAGTTTGCCATGTTCAGCCTTTGGGAGGAACACGTACAGGCTTCCACTCACTCTGTTTTGATGGTAGCATATATGGTAATAAGTTCAAGGTGTCTCGGGTATTTATTTCATCACAGTGAGGTGTTTTTTCTTTAAGTCAGTGTTGGCATTTAATTATTATATTGAACAGTGGGATTTAATCTTATTATTAAAGGTATTGCTAGGTGATTCATTGTGATGTCCAGAGCTACAAAATTTTGTGTTAAGATGGACTGCTATTGATGCCGTGTTACTAGACAGTTTGAGAATAATTCTCTACAGTGGCAGCCAGCTGTGTCTACCAAAGTCTTCAGTTATTTTGCTAACTGACCAATTTTTTTTTTTTTTTTTTTTTTTTTACTGTAAGTATTCAGAAGTGAGTATCTTCTGCTGATTCTTTCTTAGGGCCTTGAAGCTATATTATCCAGTTTTTCTGTTTCTCCAAAACCGACATAATGTCATCCTAAGGTAGACATAAGAATGCTGAGCAGAATGTTCAACAATCTGCTCAAAATCTAGTGCTCTCAGTGATAAGTCAGGGTTGATAGAGACATCATAAATTGTAGAGCATTATTAACTGGAAGGGACCTTAGAGATCTTTCAGTTCAGTGGGTTTTAAACTTGTGTTTTTTGTTAATTTTGAACTTTTTCTTTTTTTTTTTAAACAAAACCCTGTAGAGCCCTAATTTGTAAAAAGAAAAAAATAACTGATTGGTGGGTGGTGGGTATGGAGGGAGTATCCTGTTGTATTTGATTCCACCCTATGTAGCAGGCCCTAAGGCAGTTTTGTTTGAAAGCATTGAGCCCTTTTCCCCCTTTCTTTTGGCAAAATGCCTGCATACGGGTGCTGAATAATCTGTTCTACTGCAGTTCTGTGTTCTTCAGCTGTGTCACAAATATCTTACTCTGGCTTCCCAGCTAGATAAGAAGCAGCCAGAGGACGAGGTTATCATCTCCTTATGTATTATATTTTACATTCTGTTGGGAGATTGGCAGGCAAAAGCACTCAGTTCCTTTGACTAACTGGTCAGAGAAATTGGATCCTCATTAAAACTCCTGCCAAGGTGAATACTCCTTGATCTAATAATAGTCCCTTCCTCTGTAGGACTCCCCCTCTTCCAAAGACAACTGCCATCTGTTTAGAAGCCATGTTTCCAGTCTCCAATCCTCCTATTTTTTACAAGTAATGTTGGCCTTAAAGTTCTTATCCTAGAATAAATGTTTCTTTTTGTGTGTGTCCCTCAAATAAGATGGCTGATGGCATGTAATAATGCAGTTTAAAACATTCAAAATAAAGGCACTTAGTGTGTTTGGTACTGAAGAATAAGAATCTGAGAAATAGCAGTTAAATGAATACTTTTAATAATCCTGAAGCCTGTGAACAGATAAACTCATGCTTAATTTTAAGGGAAAAAAAAAAAAACAACAACACTTCTCTAAAATCCTCAGGGGTGGGGATAGGGGAAGGATTCTCTATTTGGTAATTCATTGCTGTAGAACCTACTGTTCATTAGTAATAATTGCTAGTAGGTTGCTGGCAAAAGCCTTGTGATGTTATCTGGCTGCCGCTGGAGATAAAACTGTTGTGATAAATCTAAGTACCAGCCTCTCATTCCAGAAGTATAATTTCCCAACCAGAGAAGTTACTAGGGTTTTTATGAGGTTAGAAAATTCTACCTGATGTCCCAACCAGTGTTAGGAGAAATGGAAATCTAGGGCTGAGCCTGGAACTTGTAATTACATGTGAACTAAATGCAGAACTTGAAGTCATGTTTAGAGACAAACTATTGAAAGGTTTTTTTCTGTGTTGCTGTTTATTAGAGTGACTTCTAGGTAATATGGGGGGTGGAAAGCAGGAATTAAAACCTGAAACTGAGGCTGAAAAATTCAACAGTATGCCTCAGAAAAGGCAGAAAGGCAATGCTACAGGATCCATATTTTAAGAATGGGGTTCTGCCTACTGAGGTTGAATTGGTATCTTTTAGAAGTAGGTACTTGTACCCTCTGGTACAGTAAGGAGGTGGCTCATGGGAATCAATAAACTGAACCATAAGAATGGAAAATGGATAAAGGTGACAAACAGAGACATCAAAAAAGGAGCAAGGAGGGCGCCTGGGTGGCTCAGATGGTTAAGCGTCTGCCTTCGGCTCAGGTCATGATCTCAGGGTCCTGGGATCGAGTCCCGCATCAGGCTCCCTGCTCAGTGCAGGGTCTGCTTCTCCCTCTCCCTCTGCCATTCCCTCTGCTTGTGCTGTTCTGTCTATCTCTCTGTCAAATAAATAAATAAAATCTTTAAAAAAAAAAAAAGGAGCAAGGAATCTGCTACCATTATGGTCATCTAACCCACATAAGGCTTATGCTGTATTCGGGGGTACTAACTCCTTGAGAAAACTAAGGCCCAGGTATGTGGAGAATTGCTGTTGGTGCTGGAAAGATGAGCTGAGTTGTGGTCTTGGTATTTATACTGAGTAGACACAGGGCTCTATGTGGACTCGTTTATAGCTGTGCTGTCTTCCCACAGTGACTCTAGAATGGAATGGAAGGCTGCCATGTGGTATCACACTTAACTGATATTCTCGCTCCATGATCTATCAAGGGGTGACTGAATAGTGAAAAGAAATATCTTTAGGGATTAAGAGGTTTTGAAAAACACATTCAAGGAGTCATTTTCTAAGTTAGAACTTGGGATGGAAATGGAGATTTATACCTCTGAGAGACATATGGCTTCACAGTTACTGTTAACAAATTTTTGGACCATGTGAGATACTTGATTTTTTTTTTTTTTTTTTTAAACCGGAGGTGTAGTGCTTCTTGTAAAGGAAGAGAACGAGATTTTGCTTGAAGGCTAACTGGCCTGATAGAGAGCTGTCAAAATTATATTTTTATTATGTAAATTTCCAACATCTACAAGATGAGGGAGAAAAGTGTAGGGAGCACTGTGCTATCCTCACACAGCTTCAGTTGTTACCAGCAGCATCTCTGTAATATCAGTCACTGTTCATGTTTTCCTGATTATCTTCTAGATATGTTTCAGTCTGCTCAAGTGGCCGTTCAGACAAAGATCCATACATGAGTTGATGTGGTTTAAGTCTCTTTACTCTTTAGATTCTCATTCCATTTTTCCCTTGCAAATTTTTGTTGTTGAAGAAACTGGATCTTGTGTTCTATGGTGTTCCTAAGGTCTAATCTGCGTTTTGCTGATTGCAACTTCATGGTATCATTCAACATGTGCTTCTCTCCCTTATATTTTCTATAAATTATTATAAACTGCTGTCTAATAGAATACCACTGGCCATATGTAGCTACTTAAATTAATTAGAATTAAATGAAATTAAAAATTCAGTTTTTAGTTGTCCTAGCCACATTTCAAGCACTTAATAGACACATCTGGCTGGTGCCTGTTATAACAGCAGAGATGCAGAATATTTCCATCATCATAGAAAGTTCAGTTGGATGGCAGTGATCAGATTTAAGTTTATTTTTTTGTACAACTTTTTCACAGGTGGTAGTATGGTGTCTCTCTCTCTCTCTGTGTCTTTTTATAGTAAGTGATAATCCAAACATTTAATAGTTCTTTCAGAAAGTAAATTCTGTTAATAGAAATCTGACTTAATCAGACCATTTTTCAGTTGAAGAAATAAGTGTTCAAATTGGAATGTATTTCTCCTCAATCATATACCTTTTTTTAAAAATGAAGTATAGTTGATATAAAATTAAATTAGTTTCAGGTGTACAACACATAGTGATTTAGCAATTACTTACATTACAAAATACCAAAATAAGTATATTGCAGTATTACTGACAGTATTCCCTGTGCTGTACTTTTTATCTCTGTGACTTATTTATTTTATAACTGGAAGTTTATACCCCTTAATTCCCTTCACCCATTTCATCCATTCTCCCCAACTCCCTTCTCTTTGGCAACCTCCAGTTTGTTTTCTATATTTATGAGTCTGTTTCATTTTTGTTGTTGTTTTTTAGTTCATTTGTTTTATTTTTTAGATTCTACATATAAGTAAATCAGAGTTTTTTTGTCTTTCTCTGTCTGGCTTATTCATTTAGCATAATACCCTTTAGATCCATCCATGGTCTCTTTTTTTTTGTGTGTGACGTTATTAGTCACTGGTGAATTATGACCTAGACCCAGGATTTATTAAGAGCTGCCAAAGTGATATTTTAATTCTGTCTTCTGTATTTATTTGTTAGAATACTTAAAAAAAGAATCTTCCCCTCGGTACTGATCCCATATTAGGGACCCCATATAAGATAAAAAAAAATTACTCATTTGATTTATTCTGTGATACACAAACAGTAGTCCCAGAATAACAATATTAATGGCACCACCAACAAAATGATTATGGGAAGTAGTTGTTTGTTTGGGGGTATTCCTTGTCTGTGATTCTCTACAGATACATCACACGAGGCCTGCACACTCAGATTACTGTGTTTTTAGGTCACTTGTGCTTAGACCACAAACTGGTTACACAGTTAGATTAATTTATTTTATTTGACTTTTGATTTTAAATGTTTCTTTTAAAAATTAAATATTGTTTTATAAATCTGTAAAATATTTACCATAATTCCAAACTCAGGTTTACAAAGCCAAGTCTGTTTTTGAAAATCTAATTTGTTTCTCTTGCTTCTACCCCATTCTTGCCACCCCGAACCCCTAAGGGTAGCCATCTTTTAGAAATGATTTAATTTTCCTTTTAATACAAGCAAACACACACACGCACGTTCTTGTTTGGCCTCCCCTCTATCACACTGTTTTTTGTTATGTGGTCACTATGAGGTCCATTTTCTTTGCTTTTTTATTTTCTTTTTATATCTCTTTGTATTTAGGGACGTTTGTAATTCTGTTCTAATGGTTATCTTTATATTAACACCTTTGTAGTCTAATGAAACTTCTCCCTCAGCTCCTATGTGTGTGTGTGTCCCATTGTCCGTTACTGAAAATGACTACTGTTTACTATTTCTTGTGCTCCTCTCATCCAGCATCTAATTTGAAGTGATGATCCTTTTGCTGCAAGTTAGTATCTATGAGATACACAACAGCCTCGTCCCTACTCCTCATGGACTTGACATTGTCCCCTCATTTTCTGATAGTTGTACTAATCTGTAGAGTATTAGGCATTTTCTGTAATATTGACTCACGATTATCTGCAGGTAAAAACATATTTGAAGGTAATTGCTAGTTTATATGGCAGTATTTATCCCACCACCTCCCTTTATTTTTGATTGAGTTCATTTCTGGCAGATACCTTAAGAAGGGCTTATTAAAACAGTGATCCTGAGGTCCTGCATGTTCCTAACCATTTGTCTTTAAATATAAAGGCCACTTAAACGGATATAAAATTTGTGGTTTACGTTTTCTTTCTTTAACATCTCAAATACATTCTCCTTGTTTTCTGCCTGGATATAAAATTTGTGGTTTATGTTTTCTTTCTTCAACATCTTAAATATGTTCTCATTGTTTTCTGACAGCATTGCTGTCAGCCTTTTTTGGTTAAATTTTTCATATATACTGTGTACCTATTCAATATGTACTTTCAAGCCGTCTATTATCTCAGAAATGTTTCCTTGAATTATACATTTCATGATTCTGTCTTGTTGTTTTGGTTTTCTTTAAGGATTCCTGTTATATGCATCATGTATCTTCTTTGCTTGTTTCCTGTATCTGTCGTACTCTCTTTTGATTTTTTATTTCTCTGAAATTTTTCCTTTTCCTATCTTTTATTTCTCAAAGCACTTATGGTTTAATTTGCTGTTGTCTTCATTCTGTTTAGTCTCTGTTCTTAAAATGATTATTTCCTTTTATGTCTTTTCCCTGAGTTTTGTCACTTCTTTTCAAATCTTCCTTTCATCCAGTCATTTCATTTCTGAATTACTCTAATATTTATTTGTAGTTTTCTTTTATAGCTCCTGTTGCTTTCTTGATTTTGTTTAGCTTGTTTTGAAATGTTAGGTCACAGCTTTCATCTGTTTTGTTGGCATGTTTTTCTGGCTTTTTTTTTTTTTAATTATCTGAGGAATCTTATTCTATTCCTTTTCTCTATTTTCTGATAAAATCCTTGGGTGGTATTTGATCATGATTCTTTTCTGTTGCTCTTCAAGTTAAATAATGTTAAATAAGTAAGTGAAATATTTTCTGTACTTTCAGGAAGGAGGTATAAGCCAACTTAGCCCCTCCTTCTGCAAAGTGATAAAAGAAAACATGGCCTTATAATACCTGAGTCCTGCCTGCACTGCTCCCCTTCCCTCTGGATTCTTTCTTTCTTTTGCCCTTTATTGTTCCTCTTCTGCTAAATGTGGCTTTTAGCCCCAGCACTTTCTTCACACCATGGGGCTTTACCCTGGAAGGGAAGTTCAGTTTTTCATTGAGCATTGATGGGGCCTCGGCACTCTGGCACCATTACACTGTCCTCTCGTACTCACCCAGTAGACTGGAATCTGCAGAGCCCTCTCCAGTTTTGGTCACATTTTCGATGAATATATGTTAATTTGGGGTTTCTTGCATTCTCGGGGCTGTCAGAAGCCCTGCTGCTCTCTCTGTCTTTTCTCTCTCATAGATGCTGAGACCTCCTAGGTCTTTTGTCTTATTCAGGCGTTCATGAGGGTACCTTTTTGTCTAGTTTTTATTGTTCATATTGTTTATAGGTCTGTTTTGCTATTCTAGTTACTCAGTTTTTCTGAGAGAATTTAAATAGCTTCAAAAACTACACATACAACCATTTCCGTACAATCTTTAAAGGAGCTTTTTTTAATGAAAACGTTCGCCAGACCTGAATTGGCGGGTTGGGGGGAGATGCTCGTTGATTACATGTATTTCAACATTGCAAAGATTGAGAATTTAAAAAAACTGAGCTTGAGCTATGGGTGCCTGTGTGGCTCAGTCGGTTAAATGTCTGCCTTTGGCTCAGGTCATGATCCCAGAGTCCTGGGATCGAGCCCCATATGGGGCTCCCTGCTCGGCAGGGAGCCTGCTTCTTCCTTTATCTCTGCCTGCTGCTCTGCCTACTTGTGTTCTCTCTCTCTCTCTGTCAAATAAATAAATAAAATCTTAAAAAAAAAAATAAAAAAACTGAGCTAGAGATTTTAACAGTCTTATAGATAACATTGAGACTTTGTGGACATGGGTCATATATATCTTTTAGTGGTATTCACAAGTAATAGACTTACCTGGAAAGAGAAACTGGTTCTTTTTGGAGCAAGTTTAGAGGACATAGTGTAGGGACTCAAAGCTGTTTCACATGAGTGAAGGTTAAAGGAAATAAGACTTAGGTTAACAAAGAGAAGATGTGGAAATGTTACCGTTACATGTATTTTGTTTGTCTCCAGGGATACAGCTAGGTTCAAAGGGATAAACCTTCAAAAGAGAGATTTGGGCTAAATGTTAATTAGTACTCATCAGAGTACCCTAAAGAGGGTGTTCTTTCCTTTTTAAAAAAAAAAAAATATTAAGGGGGCGCCTGGGTGGCTCAGTCGGTTAGGTGTCTGCCCTCAGCTCAGGTTGTGATCCCAGGGTCCTGGGATGGAGCCCTGCATTGGGCTCCCTGCTCGGCAGGGAGTCTGCTTCTCCCTCTGCCTCTCCCCACCACTCCTGCTCTCTCTCTCTCAAATAAATAAAAAATCTTAAAAAAATTTATTAAGTATAGTTGACATACAATGTTATATTAATTTTAGCTGCACAACATAGTGATTCAACACTTCTATACATTATGTAGTGCTCACCATGGTAACTGTAGTCACCATCTGTCACCATACACTATTACAACATTATTGACTATATTTCCAATTCCTTCCTTTTCATCACTGTGACTTACATATTTTATAACTGAAAGTTTGTACCTTTTAATCTCTTTCACCTATTTTGTCTGTTCACACTCCCCTTCCCTCTGGCAACCACCAGTTTGTTCTCTGTATTGTTTGTTTTATTTTGTTTGTTCATTTCTGTTTTTTGTTTGTTTTGTTTTTTAGATTTTACATATAAGTGAGATCATATGGTATTTGTCTTTCTCTGATTGACTTATTTCACTTAGCATAAAACCTGAAGAGGGTGTCATTTTCTTGACAGGTGATGATCCATCCCTCCCTGGAGGTATTAAAAAAATACACAATTCACCAGTTTGGTTCATACTTCAGAAAGATAGATGCACTGCGTAGTCTTCATGACCCTTCTACCTTGAGATTTTAGCATCAACTCCCTTGAGCTTTCTGCAATTTAAATGCTTGGAAAGTGGTATTATACTTTGGCCACACATTTTGTTTCCATATTATTGTGTTTTTTAATGCAGCACTTATAAAAACAAAGTGGACAAAATGCCAGTAATTCAGATCATAATGGCATATCTCTGGGAAGCTCTTGAGGGCAAAGAACATGTCCTTAATGTTTTTCTCTTCCACAGCTGTGTAAGCCTTGCACATAGAGGTGCTCAGTATGTATTTATTGAATTGAACTGGAAAGAAGGACTTCCTATTGATTGGAATTCCTACTTGGGAGCACGAATCTTTCCTTATAAGTTAATACGGGAAATTGATATCTGCCGTTTCAAACAAATCCATTTTCGTGTATTTTTAAACAATGCCATCTGAAAATATTTCAAAAACTAAAATGATGTAAAGCATATGTCAGTCATTCTGTGGGCTGTGCCCAGCCTCTAGTTTCTGATGAATAAGAATGATTCCTTCTTTCTCTTGAGTTCTAGGGAAGTATAATTAAAAAAAAGAAAAAGCTGTGCCTTTTATGAAATTATCTCCCAATAAGGAATCTTTAGCCAAGTGGAAAGTGATTGAAACAAAAGTAAAAGTTCTGTGTCCTCAGGTGACTTAACTGTATTGGTGGTTTTATGAAAGTTGTCCTTGGAATATTAAATCATTAAGTATTAAACCGAGAATGGCCTTTCGAGATCATCTGGCTGAGAAGTTCTTACCTGGAGGATAGTGATGGGCCTAAAGGGTCTATGAACCCATTAAAATTGCATACAGTTTTTTGCATGTTTGTGCACATAGGCATTTTTCTGGGAAAGAGTAATTTTCCTTAGATTCTCAAAAATGTCTTGACCCTGACAAAGTTTCAGAATTTGAGTTCTAGTCCATTCTCTTAGCATTAAAGATAGACAAGGAGGCACAGAAATTCTTCTGGCTTCGTTGAGGTTACCCTGCTGAGTGCTGATGAAGCAGGGCTATTCCTACTTGAGTGAGGGCTAAGAGGCCTTGTACTAAGCAGTTTTTTGTATTTGCTCATTTAGTCCTTTTAACCACTCCTACCTTGGAAGTAGCTCTCCTGATTATCTCCATTCTGTAGGTAGAGATAATCCACCTACAGGGAGAGAGGTCAGATAACTCCCCCGCCAAGTCCCACAGTGAATGAGTGAGGCAGGAATCAGACCCAGGCATTGTGATTCCAGAGACTATACCCTTAGCAGCTCATACCCACCATCCCTCAAGAGGGGATTTGCAAGGATGCCACGCGGCCAGTAAACTGTTTCAAGACTTTGGCAGTTGAAATTTGGGATGGGAAAAATGGTTCTTGTTTGTTGTAAATTAAATGAAGCATTATTGTAAGTTTTTATAGAGGTGAACATCCTGAAATTTTTTTCCTAGCATGCAATGATGTTGCCTGTTTTGACCCATCATATCCGCTACCACCAATGTCTAATGCATCTAGACAAGTTGATAGGATATACTTTCCAAGATCGTTGTCTATTACAGGTAAGAATTACTCTCCTGTACACTCACATGATAGCAAAATAGGAGTAATTCATCTTGCAGGTTACAAATGGAACATTGAAATTCTCCATTCTGCGAGATGATGAGGATGTTTAGTAACACAGCTCTCTCCATTACTCTACTCTGGTTGCCACTTTCAAACACTTAGTTTCTCACTTTTTATTTATTTATTTATTTTTGACACTGTCCCTAAAGAAGTAGACTAAAGCTAAAATTTGCCTGTGAAACCTGAGTCCCTTCTTTAAGCCTTACCTTTTTTATGGCTCTTCTTTCCAGGTGATGACTATTCTAATTCTCCTTTGAAACATGTGGATTTTTAGGTTTCTTTTTAGAAAAGGGCTTGCACCAGAGCTCTGGAAATTTGATGCTGGAGAAGATAAGATGGAAAGATCAGGGCAAATTTGATTGGATAAATAGATCTCTTTCCTATTTCATTTGAGATGATATAAAGATGGCACTTCTATGCTGGGTGTTTAACACTAAATTTATTTTGTTGAAATTTTAGCTGGCCATGACTCATCCGAGTCATCACTTAAATTTTGGAATGAATCCTGATCATGCCAGAAATTCTTTGTCTAACTGTGGAATTCGGCAGCCCAAATATGGAGATAGAAAAGTTCACCACATGCATATGAGGAAAAAAGGTATGTTTGGATTCTAAATCTTGTGTTTTGGCTTATGATCCCTATTGTAAATTAAATCCCCACCAGGAAGAGTTTCCTGGTGACTGTTGTATACTCTCATTTTGTAGTGCTTTCTGACCCATACATAACAGCATTCGCTTTGAGCATTATTGTAAGGATGGATGAATTTTTTAGGACAATTTTTTGCTCCTATCAAGTGTTTTAAGTAACTAAGTTGATCAAACTTGTAGACGTGCAGATATCAAACCTTTTGAAATCACATTGGGGTAAGATAGATAATTGTCTTTCTACGTATTGTGTCATGATCCTAGAATGCTTCTAACAGTATTTCCTTGTTTATTATTTTTTTAAATAGGAATTAACACCTTAATAAATATTATGTCACGCCTTGGCCAAGATGACCCAACTCCCTCAAGGTAAAGTAGCTTTTGTTAATAACAGCTTTATTGAGATATCATTCATGTATCATACAAGTCAGCGACTTAAAGTGTACTATTCAGTGGTTTTTAGAATGTTCACAGAGTGGTGCAGTCATGATCACTACTTAATTTTAAAATGTTTTCAGCATCCCCAAAAGAACCCCATATTCTCCATTTCCCCTCAGTCTGCCCAGCCCAAGGCAACCACTATTCTACTTTCAGTCTGCTTTCAATCTTCATGGATTTGCCTATTCTAACATTTTGTATAGTGGTATCATACAATATGTGGTCCTTTGTGACTGGCTTTTTTTAATTATTGATTTATAATCATTTTTATATATTCCAGATACAAGTTTCTTACCAGATACAAATTTGCAAACATTTTTTCTCATTCTGTGGATTGTTTCTTCATTCCTTTGAAGATACTCTTCAAAACAGAAAAATTTTGATGAAGTCCAGTTCATCTATTACTTGTGTTGTTTTTGCTTTTGTTGTCATGTCTAAGAAACCGTTGTCTAGTATGAAATCACAAAGATTTACATCTTGTTTCTTTTAAGAGTTCTATAGTTTTTTCTCTTACATGGACATCTTTGGTATATTTTGAGTTAATTTTTGTTAATGGTGTGGTGTAGGCGTCCAGCTGCATTCTTTTGCTGTGGCTATCCAGTTGTGCCATCATTGTTCGTTGAAAAGACTAATCTTTCTCCACTAAATTGTTTTGGCACCCTTGTTGAAAATTAATTGATGGTATATGTGAGGATTATTTTTGGACTCTTAGTTCTGTTCCACTGATCTGTATGTCTGTCCTTATGCCAGTACCATACTGTCTTGATTACTGTAGCTTTGTAATAAGTTTTAAGAATAAGAAATGCAAGCTCTCCAGCTTTCTTTTTGTATTTTTTCCCCGAGATTATTTTGGCTATTTTGGATCCATTACATTTCCCCATGAAATTTTGGATTAGCTTATCAATTTTTGCAAAGAAGCCCACTGGGACTTTGATAGGGATTGTGTTGAATCTGTAGACCAATTTGTGAACAATTGCCATCTTAATATTAAGTTTCTCAACTTTTAATATCTACATTTATTTAAGTTATCTTTAATTTATTCCAGTAGTATTTTATAGTTTTAATTACGAGTACATTTTGTATATCTTTTGCTGAATTCATTCCTAAGTTTTTTTTTTTTTTGATGCTATTATAAATGAGATTGTTTTCTTAATTTCATTTTTCATTGATTTTTCATATGATTTTTCATTTTTGGATTGTTCATTACCTATATAGAGAAATATAATTGATTTTTGTATATTGATCTTGTATCTTGCAATCTCGATGAGCTCATTTGTTAGCTCTAATAGTTTTTTAGTGGATTGCTTAAGATTTTTTTGTGTATACGATCACATTACCTACAAATAGAGGTAGTTTTACTTTCTCCTTTCCAGTCTGGATGTTTTTTATTTCATTCTCTTAACATAGTTGCCCTGGCTAGAGCTTCCAGTATAATACTGAATAGAAGTGGTAAGAGTGGATCTTTGTCTTCTTCCTAAAATTTTTAGGGGAAAGCATTCTTTGGCATTGAGAATGATGTTAGCTATGGGTTTTTCATAGATGTCTTTTATCAGGTTGAAGAAGTTCCCTTCTGTTCCTAGTTTGCTGAATGTTTTTTTATGAAAATGTGTAGAATTTTATTAAATACTTATTTGTGTGTCTCTATTTAGATGATCATCTGGTTTTTTTCTTTATCATTTATCCTATTCATATGGTATATTATGTTCATTGATTTTTGGATGTTGAACCAACCTTGCTTTCCTGGGATACATCTCACTTGGTTATGCTTTTTATATGCTATGAACTTAGTCTGCTAGTATTGTGATGGGATTTTGTGTCTATATTCATAAGTTATTGGTCTGTAATTTTCCTTTTCTGTGATGTTTTGTATGGTTTTATTATTAGGATAATACTGGTCTTACATATGGGTTGGAGATACCTTCATATATTAACATTCTTTTGTGTGGCCTTGAGCCCCTGAAGAATCTGGGAAGGAAGTGGACTGGTTCAAACTCATTAACAACTATGGAAAACTGAATAGAAGCAAGGCTAATGAAGCTCTGATGTTGCCCTCAGGAGGCTTATCTGTGTGTGTGAAACATAGCAGGTTATATTCTTAAGGCCAGTAGAGGAGATTGCTGGAGGGCATGTTTCTTTTTTAACCCGGCAGTTGAAATGTTGAATAGCCAGGCTTGCCCCTCTTGGGTTCCAGGCTTAGATGGATTAAAGGTGGGTTGAGCGGAGTTAGAAGTGACAGAGACAGTTGCTGCAGCTCATAACTGGCATCCATGGCCAAGAGAATGACCAGCCATAGCTAGCATAGCTTTCTTTTCTACCTTTTTTTCATCTGTCACTTCTCTTTTTAAATTGGCTTGCCTTGAGTTGCTCTCTTGAAATTATCATAGACCATCCTATCTTCCTCTTCAATCAAGAAGTAAAAAGAAAGGCAGGATGAAACTTTAAAATTCCCGTTTGAAGGTGTACGCCTTACTATGGTATTCTGTGAGAGTCTAAGATCAGAAAAGAGCTGTCTAATTAAAAGAGCCCTTAATCACACCCTCAGGGACAGGGTGGCCATGGTTTCATTTTACCCTGCTATCTTGTAGAGTCTCCAGATGACCAGTTCTGTATTTTAATAAGTGGAACCCTGAGTTCCCTGCAGCCCCATTAGCAAGGCTACGCATGCCCTACACGTGTACTTTTCAGTGATGAAAGCATGAGCTTAAATTATCTTTGTCTCATCCATCCCAACTATAGTTGTGGTATATAAATTGTCTCTTGATAGCGCTGTTCAGATGTCATGATATAGGTTTTCTTTTGCTCTGTCCCAAAGAGATGGCTTTCTTACTGTGGCAGAAGGAATTATATCTGAGAAACTGTGTTCTTTTTGAATTCGCCATATTGAAAATGATAGCGCATAAACAAATACGTGCTTGTCCTTTGCTGCTTGTGTTGAGAGCCTCTGGCTGTGTACCTGATCTTACTGCTGAGGCAGAATTGAGTCCACATTTCTGTTCAGGAAGAGCCTCCTCGATTCTTCGATGGCTAGCTCTGCTGTTGGTTGCCTGCGGCCGTCCAGCAGACCCACCTGTGCCCAGCTGTGGGAGCTGTACCTAAGACTCTTCATACAAATTCAATTCGACAGAACATTGATCTCGTGCTTTTTGAGTTTGAGGCAGTTTATAGGTCTTTTAGAGGAATTTAAGGCAAGTAAGACAAAGCTCCTACTCACCAGGATGTGTGACCACCTCAGGTGGGATAAGAGTGCTATAAACATAAATAACTTAATGTAAGGGGTCCTCTGCTAAGTACTTCAATGAAGGTCAAAAACAAAACATACATAATCTGCTGTGGGGCTGAGGATAGCTCTGGTGGTTGTTTAGGGATTATAGGTCAGTTTTATATTGTACACTTCAGTAATTGAATTCACTTGAGGTGATTTGCCCTCTCCCTTGTCTCTTAGTTTGCTATTATAAAATGGGATGCAATTATTCCTACTCCTTGGAAGTGTTTGTAGATCTTTGACACAAACACTATCAAATTGCAAGTGTCGGTGGTTGTACCTCCTCTCAAGCAGGCTTGCTCAGAACTTCAGACCTGAGAAAATAAAGAGGGAGTGAGCTACTAATGCAAGTGGGAGTGTGGAGGAGCAAGGCAGGCAAGAGAGAGGACTGAGGGGAGGGGCTCTTGACCGAATTCTTTTCCTGGTCCTCCTGGAAACCACTCCTCACACCCCTGCCCATCCTGCTCTGTAGTTAGTGACCACATTTTGCCAGTTCTACCCTCATACTGCCTCTGCATTCAGTCATCTTGCTATTTCTGGAGCCTAGATTCTAGTTTTTAGCTATAACCTGCTTGAAAGCTTTAAGTGATGTCTTATCGTCTACTGGATAAGCCCAAACCTCCCCAGCTGAATCCAGCAACCGAGACCTGGCCCCAGGCCACTTTTCCAGGCACGTCTTGCCTTTCCCTGTGGCTGCGTACACACCAATACTGCTGAGGTACTGATTGTGCTATCAGGCTCACTCTTTCCCTTCCTCAAGCGCCAATAGTCATTGTACATCTCCCCCTGGAATGCCCTGGAACCCTGTTTTATGGCCTGATTTTCTTTACTGTAAGCATCTTGAATGTCTGTGGTCAGACTCTTTCCTTTTTCTTTCTTTCTTTCTTTTTCTTTCTTTCTTTCTTTTCTTTCTTTCTTTGTCTCTCTTTCTTTCTTTCTTTCTTTCTTGCTTTCTTTCTTTTCTTTCTTTCTTTCTCTTTCTCTCTTTCTTTCCAAATAGTACTTTTTACAGAGCAGAAGCTCAGTAAATAAGTATTAAAGGAAAGAATGCCATTCATGATATTATTTTCATCTCAGGTTATTGTTTACATTTCCCTAGAAATAGGGAAACTTGGATGTTAAATAGGAAAACTTGGATGGTTAAGAACCACCAGCAGAGGTTTAAATGGCAGGTTAGTATCTTACTTAATCTGAGTTGGCACCAGCTAGAATTTACAAAAAGTCATGAAGTCTTAAATAAATAAAAATCTGTCTGTCTATCAAAACTATAGAATAATTAACTTTTATGGTGGCATCATCTCATGTGAATATGCCACCCATAATTTTTTAAAGTGTCACTGTTTAAATACATAAATCTCAGCTGTATAATTATATTTAACTTGTATAAATTTCAATGAATTGTTACCACAGAAAGGGTCTCTGAAGGATTTAGGCTTTTGGTGGCATTCAAGTAATCCATGTATTATCAGTAAGATCTTTGGGAAAGGGGCTAGAAGACTGGTAATGGAAAAATGAGCTGCCTGGTTTCATTTTGTTTTTTGATTGGTAGAGTCATTGGTAGACATCATGTTTAAGAATCTATTGGAGCAAAGAGTGAGACACATGGACTATTTATTAATGTCTCTGTGTTTAAAGAAATGGTAGTTGCAAGTTTCAGTTAGTTATACATAAGTGTCTTGCAGTCAAGACAATAAAATATGCTTGAGTATATGTGAATTCCACTGAGTAGATTTGCTAGCTTAAAAATTCACGTTAAATTCCAGAGATGCTTAACCTGGATCCCTAGGTCCAGCGGGTCTCAGATCTAGTAGCTCTGTGACCTCCCCTCCCGCTAAATGTCCAGGTAGATGTAATGAATAGAAGGAATTCCTGAACTGGGTGGAAGGTTCAGCTGATCTCCAGCACCCCTTCTAGCTTTATTCCACCTGTCACTGGTTGAAGCCTGGAATGGAAAGGTGAGAAAATGTCCATACCCTCTCCGTGGTAGTTACCCGTGGACTTGACCCATCCCAAGATGGTTTTCCATGGAGTAAAGGAAACCCTACAGTAATTACTGTTACAGGGAGACTGTTATGTTTTATAAAGTGCTTTGAATTCCTCAGACCAAATGTGCTATATAAATGTTATAGTTAATCTAGATTTCATAATGCCTTTGTTGATTCAGTTCTCAAAAACAAATGGAGTGTTTATTGCTCAGTACACATTTCCTCTTGGAGCTTGCTAGTATTTATAAAGAGGGTGATTAAAGAATGTAGAAACAATAGAAGAAGGAACAAAAGCTTTGCTGCTGCACTCAACAGTGACTAGCAGCTCACTCTGTCCATATTTTCCAGATAAACCACTGGATTAGGAATTGTCCAGTATAATAATAAACTGAAGTGGTATTTCATCCCCATTTTTGTTTGTGGCTTATTGCCAGGGTTTAGTCATAGTGTAGATACAGGAAAACATACGCTGGATATGGGCAAATTATTTAGCGAATGGCAGACTCACTATTGAATAAACCTGTTTGGAACTGTGACCTTGTATTTTAACATACTGAATAATAGTCTAGCTTTGTGGTTATTAAAATCCTAGACATAGTTCTTGTCTCCCTGAAAGTTTATAAAACAAATTAAAGTAAAACTTATGCCAGTATGAGTTCATTCAAATAGTATATGACTCAAAGCAGCTATTATTCTTTGATGAGATGTCTTATTTTTTAATAAAGCATAAGACAATCCAAATATGGTTTGTCCCCACCCCAGGTGCAGTTTCTGGCTTTCCATGTTAAGTAGATTTTCCTGTACAGTACTTTGAACTGTTGGGAAGAAAATAAAGTCTCTACCACAGAAAATACTATTTTCATTTTCCTGACTTTTGGAAAAGAATAGGGTGATTCTAATTTCTTTCTTTTTAAAAACTCACCATTTCAGGGCGCTTGGGTGGCTCAGTCAGTTAAGTGTCTGCCTTCAGCTCAGGTCATGATCCCAGGGTCCTGGGATGGAGCCCTGTGTCCCCGCTTCATGGGGAGCCTGCTTCTTCCTTTCCCTCCGCCCCTCCCCCGCTTGTACTCTCTTTCTCTCAAATAAATAAAACCTTTAAACAAAAACAAAAACCTCACCATTTCTTTTCTTTGTTCCCACTGTCTCTTAGGACAACAGCTTATTAGGTTTCACGAAATTAATTTGGCAAGAAGTCTGAGGGATTAACATGGTACCATGTTAGCCAGGGCCTCTGTTTCTTGATGCGTTCTCCAAGAATGATGACAGACACTTTTGTTGGAATTCTGCTGTATTTGACAAAAAGCAAAATGCAGTATCGAGTAACTTCTAAACGATATATTTTTTAAATATAATGTTTAGTCAGGGGCGTCTGGATGGCACAGTCGGTTGGTTGAACGGCTCTTGATTTTGGCTTAGGTCATGATGTCAGGGTCCTGGGATCGAGGCCTGTGTCAGGCTCCGCACTCAGTGGGGAGTCTGCTTGAGATTCTCTCTTGGTTTCTCCCCCCCCCCCCCCCCCCCGTGCTCTCTCTCAAAAATAAATAAATTTTTAAAAAATATATACTGTTTAGTCACCTTGGCTAATGGAATAGCAACAAAAAGTCTTTTAAAATCTAATATAAATTAGGTAAGACTAAGAAAAATATGTTTGAGGGCCTAATTTCTTTCTTTTTTTCTCTCTTTCTCTCTCTCTCTCTCTGTAAGCTATTAGATTATGAATTCCTCACCACAGCCATAAATTGTTCACTCTTTCTTTTCTTCATTTTCCATTATTTGCCATTAACTGCTTTCCAGAATGCCTTTTTCACATAAGTAAAGGCCATATATTGAAATGAGTGTTCAGAATCACATCTTTGTTGCTCAGATCTTTCTAGTTTTCTCCTACTACATTTGTTTTCCTTTAAAATTCTAAACTGTGGAGGAATGTTAGGGTGAAAAAATTAACTTAGGAGATATGTGAGATAATATAAAATTGAACTCAAATTACCAAGTAGAAATTGGGTAGCCAAGAGTCATTTAATTTGGAAATAAATATTTTTTTTATTTTCTGCATATACTGAAACCATAAGGTCACTTTAAATATGGAAACTAAACTGGCACACAAGAATCAGAGAACAATAAAAGATGGTATATAATTTTGAAATAAATTGAGTGATAAACATTTAAATCATGTGGGGATGGGGATGCAGGTGTGGGGGTGTGCCAGCATTGCTGGGGGCTCCAGCAGTTAGGGCAGGTCGCCAGCTGACGTTAAGAATGAGCAGGATTTGGGAGAGGTAACATAGGAGGGACAGGCAGTGGTGTGTCTGGTACAGCGCAGAGGTTGGTCAACCGAGAGTTGTAAATGGCTGTTGAAAATAGATGAGGGGCGCCTGGGTGGCTCAGTTGGTTAAGCGTCTGCTTCGGCACAGGTCATGATCCCAGGGTCCTGGGATCGAGTTCTGCATCAGGCTTCCTGCTCAGCGGGGAGTCTGCTTCTCCCTCTGCCTCTGTTGCTCCCCCTGCTTGTGCTCTCTCTCTGTCAAATAAATAAATAAAATCTTTTAAAGAAAAAAAAAGTAGATGAAATGGGTGACTACTGTGGAACTAGATAAAGAATGGCCTTGAAAACCAGGCAGGTTTGGACTTGATAGTCAGCTATTGAATTTTTGGAGAAGATGAGGGTCAGTGTCAGAGATATTTATTTATTTATTTATTTATTTATTTATTTATTTTTAAAGATTTTATTTATTTATTTGACAGAGAGAGAGAGATAGCGAGAGCAGGAACACAAGCAGCGGGAGTGGGAGAGGGAGAAGCAGGCTTCCCGCCGAGCAGGGAGCCCAATGTGGGACTCGATCCCAGGACCCTGGGATCATGACCTGAGCCGAAGGCAGATGCTTAACGACTGAGCCACCCAGGCGCCCAGTGTCAGAGATATTTAAAGAAGTCTCTGGAGTCAGGTGAGATCCTGCTCAGTCCCAGGCCTGTCCCTTGCCTTCTTTGCTTAGGTCCCAGGGGCTCAGTGTGCTCTCCTTTCCCTGTCACTTTTGTTACCATCCTTTCTGGTTTCCTCCTGTTATAATCCCCCGTCCCCCAGTGGTTTGTCTGTCCACCGTTGGCCCTGAAACAGGCACTCGGGTTCTTCCCATATGCAGCTTTGGACACACGTCACTTTGTAGCCTGCTTTGACCAGAATCAGGTGTGTCTTCTTCACTTCACAGAGCTGGCCCCCGGTGGCCTCAATAGCGTCCTCAGCACTGCTGCATCAGTTCTTTCTCTGCATCTTACTTGAGTCTGTCTCTTTCTTGACACTTGCCTCCTTTTCTGCAACCCCCCACCCCCCACCCCCCCGCCAGTCCTCTTTCCTTTGCTGGTTTCCCTTCTGCTTGACCTCAAGTGTGACCCTCCCCTGGGCTCAGTCCTGGGACCCCTCTTCTCTAGCTGCATTCTCTCCCTAGGTAGTATCATCCAGTTCCATCACCCAAAATCCTGTCTAAACATTGACCACTCCTACTAAAGATTTTTTATCAGCTTTGTTCTTGCCCACGAACAGCAGGTTAATATATATACTGGATTTCTCCATTTGGTTGTTTTGTGGACATTTCAAAGTGAACATGCCTAAAATGCAACTCCTGGGGCGCCCGGGTGGCTCAGTCGTTAAGCGTGTGCCTTTGGCTCAGGTCATGATCCCAGGGTCCTGGGATTGAGCCCCTCGTCGGGCTCCCTGCTCCACTGGGAGCCTGCTTCTCCCTCTCCCACTCCCTCTGCTTGTGTTCCCTCTCTTGCTGTGTCTTTCTCTGTCAAATAAATAAATACAGTCTTTTTAAAAAAATTAAAAAAAATAAATAAATAAAATGCAACTCCTGCTTCTGCCCAAACCTGTTCCACTTTTGGTCTTCCCTTCACAGTAAATGGCACCACCGCCTTTCACCCAACTATGGAAGCCAAAATCCAGGCATTGACCTTCATTCTTTCTTTTCTCCCCTCCTCCATCATCGCCTCCCCAGCCCGAGCCTCGGGCATGTCTCCCCGGAGAGCCACAGTACCCTCCTCAGTGTTTGTCTTCCCTCACACATTCTTTACATAGCAGCCAGGGTGGCCCTTTAAAAACCTAAACCAGATCGTGTCACATCTCTGCCCAACCAGGGATAGTGATCTGCTGGAGCCCCGAGGGAAGCTGGCTGTGCCAGACTTTCTGAGAGGCTGAGGGAAGTTGTTTGTGGACCACCTTCCTGGTCCTTCAGCCTTCTACTTGGGTGTGAGGAACTTAGCCTCTGAGATGTGCCTTCCTCATACAGTGAAGGTGTAAATAATGTGTGATAGGCGCTGAGGGGGAGGTATTAATTTTGATGAGAGGAATCCGGCAGGGATTCGTAGAGAAGCAACATTTCACTAGACCTTGAGGGATGAGTAGGTTTGTGTGGCTCTGTGCACAGGGAAGATGGTGGAAAGCTTCAGGGCGGATGCCCCTTTCAGAGAGTACCACGCAGTTTTGGGACAAGAGCCCAAAACATAGGTGGGAGAGGATAGCAGTGGTTACCGGGACTTGAAAAAGTAGATTAGGCCTCTTTTGAAGGACTTTAGAAGCTAAGTTAAGTTTAGAGTTTGGGCAATGGGAAGCTGTTCTTGGAACGTTGTACCAAACGGATTTTTCAGTGTTCAGTTCTAACTCATTAGAGTACATTCTCCTTTCTCTGACCTACCTGATAGCAGTGTGGAAAGATTCAGTTGTTAGGGTGATAGCTCCTCACTTTAAATCTGATTCTCAGGGGAAGGAAGCCCCCAGGTCGGAAGGCCCGAACCACATAGTAGGATAGAATGCCCCCTCCCTTCCCCAGTAGGTGTCTCATACTCCAGCTAAGATGGCAGTCAGTGCTTTTGATTGTGAGGAATAAGGTGGGATGTTTCAATTACAAAAGGAGCTAACTCTTATATGTCTTTTCTTTGAGAAGAGATGGAAGGAATGTAAATGTTTCCCATTTTAAGTGATCTTTTTAATTCTCCTATAGGATTAATCACAATGAAAGGTTGGAGTTCCTAGGTGATGCTGTTGTTGAATTTCTGACCAGGTAAGGAGGTTTTTCTGCTGTCCCCCAATAATTACATTTTATAGTTAACATACTTACTATATTACCTAAATTAGCTAAATAAGGCATTGAAACACCATATTTTGTCCCGTCTGTAGAGCTTGAAAGCCACATGTCTGTGGCTCTTGCCCTGATAACTTGTACTCACTGACGCAGTAATGCACAAGATTGCAAGATGAAAGGCTACTGTCTTTGTCCTGTCAAGTTTATGTTCAAGTTGCCACAGCCACAAGAGATCAGCTTGTCTTGGTCTAGATGCTTCAGAGCTTATATTCAATTTGTAGAGAAAGGGATGATATTTTAAAATGTCATTTCATTTTCTAGGATTTGTCTTTGATCCATTTCTCACTCTTTCCAATCTCAAGGGAAGTAAAACTTACAAGTAATTTTAATGACGAGATTTTGGTGTGTGTATGTATGCATTTATATGTGTTTTCTCCCCAGAAGTGTTTTCGTGTCCTTAATTTGGTGATAAGGGTAGGAAAGTGCATTTTGTGTTTTCATACCCACATCGTTTCTCTTTTAAAGGGAGACAATGCATGCTTCTCTGGGAGCGGTCTTGAGCTATTTGTATTCTCTCTGGGTCATTTCTTTTCCCAAGAAGGACATAATGAGGCAGAGGGGCTGCTCTGCAAGCCTGTCCTCGCTGGACACAATAGGACTACATAAGCTTAGCTGCCCTGATCAACAGTGGATCTTAAAAACTGGTCTGCGATTTAGAAGAGGCAGTTGTGGTCATGGTCCGAACTGGCTTTCCATGGGGCCTTCCTCCATATCCGAGCACTTTCCTCATCAACCCGTTTGGCTTTCGTCAGGGCACAAGCAACCACGTGTGCCACTCTCAGTTCTGCTCCTGTCCCTGTCACACCTGTCAGGGACACGCTACCGCTGCTGCCCCGCCCAGGCTTCTCTTCAGAGGCCAATCATAATGCAGCCCAAGCAAAGGTATTTGTTTCCAGGCCCGATTTCTGAGTGTCACATCGGTTTGCTCTCAGCAGTATGTGACCAGCCCTTCAGGTCTTTGTCGCCAGATTTGCCAGAGCAGTCTTTTAACAGAAGTAAATGTGAAAATAGTAGTTAATGGTGTTGTTTGGGTGTTAGCATACTCAGATACACTGTGCTTACTAGTTAACTTTCAAAGACTTTTAATCAAACCCTTCAGTTTAGTTCAATTCAGCTGGTATCTGTTGTGCAGATATTGTGTGCCAGGCCTATTTTTATGACTTGGAGCTACAGACAGAATGTTGTGATGCATATTTATTTATATGCCTTTTTTTTTTTTTGCAGTGTCCATTTGTACTATTTGTTTCCAAGTCTGGAAGAAGGAGGATTAGCAACTTATCGTACTGCCATTGTTCAGAATCAGCACCTTGCCATGTTAGCAAAGGTATGTCAAATGTCTGACACATTTGTAGTAAAGTCTGACATTTTCGTCTTCAGTCCATGCATAGTTTTGCATTTGAATAAGTAGCTCTTTAGGGTGTATTAAGAGTTTAATATTTTATAGACCAGGAAGGATTTTTTTTGTTTGGGTTTTAAAGATTCAACCTTATTAGTTCTGTTACATTTGTGGGTTCACCAGCAGCTAATGAACTCCATGGTGAAGTAACTTGATAACAGAAGAGGAAAAATTTGACAGATGTGTGTGAAGAGAGTTAAACATTTGGGGAAAAGAATAAGAACAGAGCAAAAGAAATGAAATATTTTGTATTTTCCCTTTGTGTGCTATTTCTGTATTACAATTGTCTTTGATTTACATTAATAAGCAGCATTATAGCTTTGAATAGAATATGTCTGCCCATTCATACCCACAAGGGATACTTTATCGATCTTTGAGAATCCCCAAACATCACAAATCCCAGTAATGAAGATTTAGTGTTTAGGCTGTCTAGCTAGCTGACTTCATTGTTTGACTAAGAGAACCTTTTCTCAATTTAGATTCATGGTAGACATTTTACTTATTTACATGATCTCATTCCTTTCTTTGTGCGGTGTCTTAGTATAGTAAGTTATAGCAAACAGAACACAGGCGCTTGGATTGGCCATGAGGATTCCAATCCATGCCCCTCTTACAAATAGGGGGGCCATAGACAAATTGTTGTCTCCTCCAAGTCTCTGCTTTCTCATCTGCAAAATGGAGGTGGCATCAATATCTGCCACACAGGGTGGTTGTGAGAATCAAATGAGATTATTTGTTTGAGTTTTAATAATTCAGTTTATAAAGTGCTTGGCACAATCTCTGTTTGTAGTAATCACACAAACAGGTAAATAAATTAGTAGGAGTTGGTTGTTTTTATTGTGGCTGCCACTGTTCTCATTATAAATTATTACATTTTATAGACCTGTGGGTTTATTCAATAGTAGAGGAAACCGTGGCCCTTAAATCCCCCAACACCAGTGATTCACTGGAAAAGCTTTTTTGGGTTTTCCTTTAAGTATTTTTTTTTTCTTCATTTTGATGTAAATGTTGGAATTTGATAGAAAAGACTAGATAAAATCTAGTTCTTAATTTGATCTTGCTGAGGCATTAAGTATATTCCAAATGGTTTATTTTAGACTCTGGTTTTTATGTTAGCAAGAGTATATTATTTTATTTTAGGTAACATCGTAGTCATCATAGTGATGGCATTTGAGAATGTAAACAATGATGTGTTAATGAGAAACTATAGGCAACAGGAGTGCTTCTTTGTTTTAGCAGCTTTACCATGAATGAAATTCCACAACTCTACCTAAAACTGCTTTAGTGTTCAGTTGATTTAACTGTCAGATGTTTCCTGATAGGACACGTAAGTGTTCATTGGAACTACATGTGAATAAGTAGTTGTCAACCCACTCCCCCCACTTTTTTTTTTTCCAGTTTAAAATGTAATGGAATTGTATAATTATTTTTCAAACAGTTGTAGGGAGGATATTTACAAAGCGTGGAAAATTGCCCTAACAGGAAAACAGACACTGCTCTGTGACACATTAGGTGATGAATTATTTTGGCCAGTTTCTCCCTTGAGCTTTCTCTATGATCTTCCTCCACCCCAAGTACTGACATTCCCATAGAATTCAACACCCGTCTGCTCCAGTAGAAGGTAATGGTGGCCTTGCCCTTGGTCTAGACTAGTGGCTCTTAACCACTTGGGAAGGGGGCACTTGACCAAAGATTGCTGAGAATCTTTAAGAACCTAATGAAAGCTCCAGGTCAGCTCTCCAGACAAACGAACACTTCCACACATATACCACTCTCCTTTTTAAAAGTTCCACTAATGCCTACATGAAAAAGTAAAGATGTAGAGCAAAGATTATGAAAAGTTGGAAAATTCATAGCACTCCAGAATAGTTGTTTGTAATATAAAATATGGCTTGCAGTCTATTCCCAAACAGGGCTCCAGAGATTAGCAAACAATTGGATTTTCCCAGTGAAGTTGTGCAACAGATGAAATTTACATATTCTACCATAAGTTCCTGCACTTAGGGATCAATTTTTTAAAAGAGGTGTTTTCTGCTGTTGCATTTGTGGTAGTCAAAACTCATTTGAATATATTTTGTACTCATGAATTCCTAGCAATACAGAATACTGATAGCATATATCTCTTGTTTTTATTGTCTCTACCTTTTCCATTGTAAATGGATATGGATATTTTTAACATGCATACTGAGACACACAAAATCTGAGTATCTTATCTGAGGACTGATGAGACTTATATTATCCTATGTTGTTCATTGACTTGTGACTTGGTCCTTATTATGTAACATGTTACAGCTTAGTAAGAATTTATTGAATTGAATTATAGGGTAATGGAAACAGATTTATTGCATGCTTATGCAATGTTTGTATTTTTCTCCTTTTATGGAAAGAATTATGATTTCCATTTATTCAGTCTCAGGAGTTTTATTTAAAAAAAATCATTCATACTGTGTCTAGTTCTTAAAGGACTTGATTTGTATATTATAATACAATAGGATAAGAAATAAGTAGGTACTGAACTCAGAGTAAAGAGAAAATATGGTTAAGACAGAAAAAGGAAGCCAGAGGTAAAGTTATTATACACAGATATATTCCAAAGTCCTACACAATTTTGACCACAAATTTGGTTCTAAACTTTTCTGAGGCCAAATAAAAAAAGGAAGCATAATTCATTACAAACAATATTCCAGAGCCCGTAAGATAAATCCAACCCCATTGCTCAGAAGATCTCACTGAGCCTTCAGAAAGATAAGTATGGAGACCTCATAAAGGGGACACAAGTACAAAGATAAAGAGCTGCAAAAATCCTTACCAAATTAAAAAAAAAAAAGATTTAGAGGTATAAGGCATTTAGAAGTCTTCTGAGGATCCCCATTTATTCTACCACATAGAAATCTGTTGTATAGTACAAATATCAGTACCACATAACTCAGGAATCAAAGAGGTTAACTTTGGGTTGTGTTCGTGTCTCTCTAGACATGTTGGGTGAATCCAGAGGCCCATGGTCTTATAGCATAGTCTTTTTCCAGCTTGGACTAGTGCTTGGTCTGAACATGGAATTGGACTCAGGTCTGATCATTTCTGAACCATCAGAATTGAAACATCAGAGTTCATAGAAGCCTACTTGGGGAAAGGTTGCGGTTAGTCAGATCTGAACCATATGTAAGGACTCCTAATGAATGGCAAGCTAAACTCTCTTAATATACTGACACAAGGACAATTAATTTGTAACCATTACTCCTTACCCCCAGGAGAGGTTGAATTGTTACAGTTATGATTTTGCCAAATTCTTTCTTACTTGTCATTTTGAATTTTGTAGAAACTTGAACTGGATCGATTTATGCTTTATGCTCATGGACCTGACCTTTGTAGAGAATCAGACCTTCGGCATGCAATGGCTAATTGTTTTGAAGCATTAATAGGTAATTTCTCTTTTTATAATCTAGTTTCTTACATATTTAAAATGTTTGGAGAGCATATAAAATTCAGTGTGGAGACTTGGGACAAAATTACTTGTTTCCAAAGCATGTGAGGTCCCTAGTATAACACTAACTTTGTTGTATTGTGGTTAGTGTAGCTCTTCCAGAGCGAGCAGTCTTGCTTTCTTTTCTTGCATTCCTGATGCCTGAATTGGTGTCTGATGTCATGTACGTGCATATTTAGTATATGCTGAATTGAACTGAAGTGAGTTAATATGTAGGTGGATTACTTTCCAGATCCGATTCAGGATCACATACATAAATAAACAGTAAGTAGGTTGCTCATGAGGCCCTGATATTGTTTCTGATCACATTTTAAACTGTTCACAAGATTTTCTCATTTAAGCATCTTGAAAACACTGCATCTTTTAAATCCCAGGGCTTGAGTATGTATGACTATAACTTATTCACTTGAAGTAAGACTGACGCAGGCACTTTACTTCCTTGGTTTCTTTTTTACTGTAACTGGAATATAGTCAGCTGTTGGTACAGGAAAGTTATGAAGAGTTAATTAGCTGATGATTGCAAGTATGCTTTACAATGAAATGTTACAGTAGATTGACAATTCCTTGATTTTTTTTTTAAATAAATGATCGAGTACATTTTATTTTTTAAAGGCCTTTGTACTTCCTTATCAATTTTCCTTCTTCCTTTGAAAATGAATATAAAAGCATCCCATTATAGTTTTGTGCTGATGATGGTAACAGGAGAATGTTTAATAATTATTATCCACAGTCTTTTCACAGCTATGTCTGTTTTGCACAAATATGTCTATTTTCAGAGAATTTGTCACATGGAATTATTGTGCTCTGTACACATAATAATTTTGACAGTTAGTTAGTGTTATGGTTGGCTCCTGAGCCAGGTAGACGTGATTCAATTCCTTCTTGCTTTATTTATCAGCACTGTGTCTTCACCAAGTTATTGAATCTCTTTGAGCCTCAGTTTCCCCATCAATGACATGGAGATAGTGTCACTTACCTCACAGAATTGTTGTAGGGATCTTAATATCCAGTCTTGGCAGCGTCTGATTCAGAGTTCCGTTTCCTCAAACCCTTCCCCAAATCACCTACTATGAACCCAAATCCTATAAAACTTCTGTAATACTTTCTTACTGAGGTGCCTGTGAAGGTAAAGATAAGAATGTGCAAATGCTTTGCACTGTGCCTAGGGCATGAGTGGCCCCCAAACCATGACTGCTACTACTATCATCATTATTATTAGCATTATTATTATTATTATAACTACAACTACTGATAAATAATAAATAATAAATGTATTTATTCATCAAAAACCCTAAGTATCTTAATATTTTACATTTAAAAATGCCTTTCTGAAGACAGATATAAAAATATGATTTCAAAGCTATATGACTACCTTACTCTGGAGTTATTTGATACCCAATTAAAATGTTACTTGATTTGATATCCAATTTAATGTTAAAAGTTATTTCAAATTAAAGGAAAAGGTTGTCCTGATTTTTATTTGCAGAAATCTTCATTGATCTGAACTCGGGTTTTATCAGATTTTCTTATGGTCTGAAACATAAACTATAAATAGAAAGCAAAATAAAATAAAACCTAACATGCTCATAAAGCCAGGGTTTGTGCATAGTTCCCTTAGTAAGTTCATACCCATACCCTTCATGATAGCTCAGATTAGGCCTCTTTTTACTTCAAATTATTGGGTTTAGATTTCAGTAAATTGAATTTCATATTTCAGTCTAATTTAGAATACAAATCCTGGCTAAAAGAGGGAAAATGCTACCTTTAAAACAATTGCTTCTGGTCTTGTCGGTTTTTTTTTTCTGTGAGTGGGTTTTGACTTGCCTTTTGGTTTTTATAAAGATATGTAATATTCTGTGAATATTAATGCAGCCTTCCTTTTGGCGTTCCCATCCTTTTATCTAGGAGCTGTTTACTTGGAGGGAAGCCTGGAGGAAGCCAAACAGTTATTTGGACGCTTACTCTTTAATGATCCGGTATTTATCCTGAATCATTTGATTTTTCTCAGTTATATATTATTACAGAGGATTTTATATCAATTAGTGATTGTGTTTAAAGAGAGTGTAGGAGAAACAAAGTCCCCGAATCTGCTATAGATGGTAGACTTCAAGGACATCAGAATAGCTTACTCGCCTCTGTTGCAAATGGGAAAGTGCTGTAGACACTTACACGAGGGGCTGGTCTTCTACCTGAAACCCTGTCTCTCCTCGGGGCCACTTACAAATTCAATATGAATACTTTGCTTTATTTTGAAGTGTCTTGAAGTTAATTATGATTTTCTGTTTCATAATCGTTGGGTACCTACCCCATGCAGGCTTACTTGAAGCTATCGCCTCTTGGCTTTTCTGTTTATGATTTGTCTTTATGTAAATTATGTAGACTAGATAAATGTACATTTATTTTAGAAAGTCAGTTCATAGGGAGTTTCTAATAGGGCTATGAATAAAGAGTATGGAAGTACTTTTTTTCTTAAGCAAATTATAGTTTAAGAACAAATGATAGATTCTGAAATAGTTTCTGTTGTTACTAAAGTATTAAGCTATTAATATTGCTAGAGCTACCTTTTTAATCCTGCATGTAATAGAGCATACTAGATGCTTTTTGTACCAAAACAAGTCAATTTAACATTTAAAGGGAGAAGCAACTCTGTATTCCAAATTGAAATGTCATTATAATTGAGTGAAATAGCCCTCATGGAGCAATAAAGAACATAGGAAGCCAGTGTTTTAAGCCTTTCTGAAACCTTCAGCTTAAGTGGCTGTCAGATGTTATTACTGTATTACTTAGGATAGTTTAAAAAAAAAAATCAATAGTTTTGAAAAATGTGACCTGGATGATGTTCATATCTGAGGATTTGATTTTTTATATTTGTTTTTATAGAGATATGTGATGATTTTATGTGTGTGAATTCTCTCCTGATGGGAAAGTTATCTACAGATGTTCCCTGTTCCCCCATTTTGTCCTACACATATTAAATGAGTGTGCATCTTGATTTATATCTGTAACAGATGGCGTGTATTTTTAAGTCTTTTTCTCAAATCTTAAAATATCTTTGTTCTGGCCTTTATCTTTTGTTGGCAATTTCAGCAACCTCTTTACTTTTTTCTTCCCCCAGTCTTGCCTTAAACTGGTCCCCCTACCTACCCCAAGCTCCCCCTAACCCCCCCAAGCTCCCCCACCCTCTTCTCCCATCTTACCTGCATCCTCCCCATCCATTTTGTGTTCTTCTTTTCCTAAATCATATGCAGTTATACACTGTGTGTTCTTAATTGCACCAGTTTTTGTTTAGATTCTTTCTTTTCTCTCTTTAAACTGCTTTTCTCCCACTTGTCTACTTAGCAAGCTTATCTTATATTTCCAGTAGCGAGTGCAATGCTGGCACTGTTTAATAAATACTCGTTAAAGGAATGAAATGAATAAGTGACTAAATGAAAAAGCAGTGTTTAATAAATACTCGTTAAAGGAAAGAAATGAATAAGTGACTAAATGAAAAAGCAGTGTTTAATAAATACTCGTTAAAGGAATGAAATGAATAAGTGACTAAATGAAAAAGCAGAGTCTGAACATGATCTTACAAATGGGACGGCTAAGATTCAGAATTCATTTTACTGTGTCTTTTATGAAACTGAACAGTGCTTAGTAAGATACGGTCTTTCCATTTCAGCATTTTCAAGTGCACACACTAGAACAGTCTAACGCATTTGACATCTCCATGTTGGTTTACATCTGTTAGGTGGGGCGCATCAGAGACACTGGTGAACCGTTGAACTTTTTTTTTGAGTAATGGTAGTGTGAAAGTCTAATCAGCTGCAGACAGCCAGACACAAACCTGTAGACCCACAAAGTCAGATTGATTGAACCCATGTAGTCAGGGAGGCGCAAGTCCTTTCCTAGGCCTGGGCTGGTGCTGGCAGATTCTAAGGGATGGGGGCCAGGAAAGCAGGGATCAGTTCTCGGTTGCTTGCCTTTTCTGAGGCTGGATCAGAAGGATCCAGGGATTAATTTGGAATTGGGTGCTGTCAGGAGCCAAGGGCAGGTTAGCAAAAGTGTCCCCAGTAATCTTTATGTAGAGGATAAGACATAGCAAAGCAGGTCAGAGGGCAACATTGGCAAGAAAGCAGTAGTCCCTCAAAGAGGCGATCTGTTCTGACATTTTACAGCTGCTGTAAGACCTTGAGGGAAACAGTTTCCTGTGAACTTTGCAGCGGGCTTTAACTGTGTCATTCCTCTCCTGTTCACAGCAGGACTGTTTTTCCCTTCCCAGCCTGGTCTGCTGTCCATTCACTCTTCAGCCCAGACCGTTTTTCCTGGTTCCAGGTTTTCATCTTTGTGTGACCCTTCATGGTTTCCCAGTACCTTCAGATCCATTGTTGCAATTTGACCATCCCAATGGGCCTCTTAGAAAGATAGGGAGAGATTACTCTGTAATCTTTCATATTCTCCCACTCCCTCCCCACCCCCTTTTGGTCTTTACATGTCTATCCCAGTATCTCCGACCCTGGCCTTTCTCTGGAGCTCCAGAAATTAGAATAAATGTCTTTTCAAATGGCGCCTTGGCAGCTTCATGCGGGTGTTCCACAGATACCTCCTTTCAACATTTTTAGCATTTCAGCTCATCACCTTAATACCAAAACATATTTCACCTCCCTTACTTTTATCATCTAAACCCAAACTTAGGATCTTCTTTTTGTCTTGAAGCTTTTTTCTTCCCATCTCCATTCAGTTGCAAACTCCTATCAGTTCTGTCCTTAGTATCTCTTGAATTGGTTCACTGTGGGCCATCCTATTGCTTTAGTGTTTACCCTCCTCATCTCTCACATGAAATACTGAACTGGTTGTGATTCCCCACGACTCCAGTCTCTCATTCATACTACATTTAGTGTTGTCTTCTTTTTAATGTATGGATTTGATTATGGTCTTTGATTTCTTTACTGTCTGCCAGAGTCTGTATTATATAACAGAGTATTTAATAGTTTTCATAATCTGACTCCCATCTATTTTTTGTCTCCCATCTTCTCACTTCTCCTTTGTGCCATTCTAGGAATTCCCTTTTTTAATTAAAAAATTTTTTAAGACTTGATTTTTTTAGAGCAGTTTTAGGTTAATAGCCCGATTCAGAGTAAAAATTTCTCATATACCCCTTGCCTCCACACATTCACAGCCTCTCCCATTTTATCAACATCACCCATCAGAGTGGTACATTTATTACAATTGATGAACCTATATCATCACTCAAAGTCCATAGTATACCTTGTACGTTCTGTGGATTTGGACAAATGTATGATGCCGTGTGTCTATTATAATATCATATAGAGTATTTTCACTGCCCTGAAATCCTCTGTGTTCTGCCTATTAGGAGTTAACTTTTTGTGCCTATGTTCTTTGAGACGTACTACTTGTGCATTTATGGTGCTCTGCTTTTGATTCCCTCCCTCTGCTGATTTGCCAGATTCCTCATGTTCTTCAGGGTACATCTGAAGAGTTACCTCTTCTTTGAAGCTTTATCTCACACCCCCCAAGCAGAGTTTTCCTTGCATTTAGTACATATCGCTATTATAGAACCTCTCTCAGTTCATTAAATTATACTTACCTTCATTTTTCCCCACTATGCTCCTTTGAGGACAGGAATGGTATCTCATTTGTCTAAGTAAGCTAATACATAGTATGTATTCAACAAAAATATGTTGCTAAACAATAAGTGTTGGCAAGGATGAGGAGAAAAAAGAACCCTCGTGCACTCTTGGTAGGAACGCAAACTGGCACAGCTACTGTGAAAAACAGTATAGAGAGTCCTCAAAAAATTAAAAATAGATCTACCCTATGATCCAGTAATCACACTACTGGATATTTACCCCCAAAATATAAAAACACTAATTCTAAAGGACACATGCATCCCTATGTTTGTTGCAGCATTCTTTACGATAGCTAAACCATGGAAGCAGCCCAAGTGTCCATCGACAGATGAATGGATAAAGAATACACACACACACACACACACGCAGGAATATTATTTAGCCATTAAAAAGAATGAAGTCTTGCCGTTTACAGCAACGTAGATGGAACCAGAGATATGAGGCTAAGCAAAAATAGGTCAGTCTGAGAAAAACAAACACCATCTAATCTGTCACTCATATGTGGAATTTAAGAAACAAAACAAGTGAGCAAAGGAAAATAAAAAGAAAGACAAACCAAGAAATAGACTCCTAACTATAGAGAACAAACTGAGGGTTACCAGAGGGGAGGTGGGTGGAGGGATGGGTCAAATAGGTGATGGGGATTAAGGAGTGCACTTATCATGATGAAAGAAATAAAATAAGGGAAAAAAAGTTGCATTAATAAATGTCAACGGTCAATGAACATTTTCCAGAACACACTGAAGGTAGAGGTTTTGCCTGGAGCTAATAAATGCTAGAGCTGGGATTCCAATCTGGATTTTTTACAGGATATTTTCTCTGGCACCAAGGTGTGGCAGAACCTGATCTCTGAGTAGGGTAGATGAAAGGAAATGGAGGCAATTGAAATAATCTAGTCGTGAGGGGTTAAGCAGTTATACATGTAAGACATCTAAGGAGATATCACAGTGTCACTGAGTGAAAAACAAAGGAGAAGGGAGAAAGAGGAATCAAGTTGCTGAGAATTTTGAATTTTGGAGATTGGAGTTGGTTGGAAGAGATGGCTGTTTATTGTTACTGTTGATATGACCAACATTAGTAGTAGTGTCTTCTATGTGCCAGCACTGGGCTCACTGCTTTGCGGAGGAAAAAAGCATGAGAGAACATGAGAAAGTTGCAAGAACGGAGTGACATTCAGTGTAATTCATGCTACAGAGAATGCAAGGAAAAGGTTATTGAATTGGTTAAGAGAAGCTCTCTAAAGTGCCTTAAAAGAACAGTTTGATATTTAGGTTTTGTTTTTTTTTTTTTTTAATATTGGCCAAAAAAATCCCCCAAAACCCTCTAAGTGGGATGCAAGTTTTCCAAAAATATTGGGTATTTTATTTCATTTTGTCATCATGTGTGTCACAGTGATAATAAATATTCTTAGACTTCTTCTCCCCCCCCCCAAATTTTTAAAAAATATTTTTTCCCTCTTTTTAAAAATCTTTTGTTATTTGTTTGAAAAACCTAACATCAAGGCCAGAAAGTAGATTCAGTCAGAGGCTCCCTAGAGTCTAAAACTGAAAGAAAAACACTTTAATCCTGAGGAAGTTCTAATTATAACTGCCTCTAGATTTAGCTCAGTGGATAAAATAAGGTACTGGGCTTCTCCATAAAATTCACTCATTTTCATATTTCAAGGAAACATTTGTAGTGACCTGTGGTAAAAGTGTGGTCTTATAGATCTGAGAGTTTAGGAACTAGATTTGGATGTTTTCCACCCCACCTTAAAGCAGCTCAAATGCTAATGAATGAGTGCCTAAAATAAAAGACATCTGAGATGAGTTTTAATTACAAAAGGCAGAGCTGATGCACATTTCTGGGGAATGGTAAACTAAAAAATATGATTGAAACAGCAACTCAATCCCGTGTATTAGGTTAAGCAAATGTGTAACTGAGTTTTAAAAGGTATCTTTGACTTCTGGGGGTGGAGGTGGCTCTTTTCCTCCCCAGCTTAATAGGCTAATTAGAGTCACTACAGGCAGTTTGAGTGGTGAATACACTTAAAAAAAAATTAGTTTGCTAGCACTATTGAATTTGCAATAAGTGGAGTCAGCATCCGAAATAGTTCACTATTTCAAATAATGGCATTTTATTTAGTACTCCAGAGTGTGTTAAATGGCTCCCTGGAGCATTAAAAGCATCACTCTATTTTCCAGGACCTGCGCGAAGTCTGGCTCAATTATCCTCTCCACCCACTGCAAGTAAGTGCGACCTTCCTGTCTGCAGTGAGCTTTATAGCTCCGGGTAGTCCTGTTACTTTAGTTTGCCTATTTTCCCCTCCTGCTTTTATCAACCTTTGATTGCCTTCAGTGACATTATGACTTTAAGCTGGGGTGTCAGGCAGAACTGGAAAACTTTGCAACAAATAGTAAAATGAACCCATGTGTTGCATCTGTGCTTTGGGGTGGGGTGGGGGGGCACTGGGGGTCACCTTCCCTCATAAGACCAGAGGAATACTTGTGTGGTTGTGGTGTGGTGCCCTCTCTCCCCCAGAAAAGTGATATTCAAAGCTTAAGATGTTGTTTCTAGTGTATCTCCCTGGCTGCTATTAAAGAGAAAATAATGTGGAAGCAAGTGTGTGTTTAGTAAAAAGAACAAATACAAAATTAACATTGCTAAATTGTAAGCTAATTTAGATCTTGGGAATTGAGGGCTTTGACTCAGATTGCTTAAAACATATTGTAAATTAAAATTTTAGTACAGTGTGATGACTTTTTACTCAAGATTTTGGTATTTAAAAGGTCTGTATGTGGTGACATCCTTTTTCCCAGTTGGTTTAGAAACTCTTTGTATTCTTTCCTTTTATTTCTGTTTTACCTGGAGACATATATGTATGCATATATATATATTCTCATACACATTTTTATATGTGCATGTATGTATATGTACATTATACATATATAAGAAGCACTAGTGGCTGAACCCTAATGAGAGGCTTTACAGTAATAAATGGCATTAATTCAGAGAACTTTAGAAACATTAGTATGAAATTGTCCAAAGTTGTTGAAAATGTTCACTTTAATTACTCTTCTCGTATATGCTCTCACTTTTGCATTGAGTTGTTCAAGACTTACTGTTTTGTGGAGCACCTGCCGGGTGGTACAGTAATCTCCAGTGTAAGCTAAATCCAGCTTTAATCATGTTCATTTGCCAAAATAGGCTGGTCCCTAGAAGACACACAGAGGTCATATTCCCCTCATAGGGTGGTTCTCAAAGGTCAGTCTCCATACCAGCAGCCTCTGCCTCTCCCGGGAACTCGTCTGACAGGCAGATTCTCAGTCCTTACTCCAGACATACTGAATCAGAAACTCTGGGAGTAGGGCCCAGCCATTTGGATGTAATAGGCTCTATAAGGGTTCTGATGAACGTGAAAGTTTGAGAACCACTGCATTACTAGATATACATATTCTCCATGAGCAGTTCTTCACTTTGCCCATTCCTCGGAGAGTTAGTATAATACGTGGGATTTTGAACTATCTGTGTACAGTACTTGGCCTTGAAACTTGATAGAAGATTGGAAAATATTATTTTAGCCTTCTTTAAATATTAGGTTTGTTTGCCATTCTAAGGGATGAGAAAGAAGCTTCCGTGTTTTATTGGCATTTCAGAAATTTCTACCCATGGGAGAAGGAATTTTATAAAACACTATCCTAGAGTTGATAATTACTCTTGTAACCAAAAACTGCATGTGATTTTTATTTATTTTTTATTCTTTTCCTGCAGCTACAAGAGCCGAATACTGATCGACAACTTATTGAGACTTCTCCAGTTCTGCAGAAACTTACTGAGTTTGAAGAAGCAATTGGAGTAATTTTTACTCATGTTCGACTTCTGGCAAGAGCATTCACTTTGAGAACTGTGGGATTTAACCATCTGACCCTGTAAGTTAGATTTAACCGTGCAGTCCCAGTGTGACCATTTAGACAGGCAGTCCCGAACCTTTGCTGCGTGCCTTTCAAAGGAATTGGGATTTCAAACATATTTCTAGGAAAGTCACATCATGAGATGGGTGAGTAGGCAGACACTGGTGTGGATCAGGGGATAGGTTCCAATCCAGTATTTTTGGTTTCATTGTCATGCATCTTATTTCTTCATAAAGTGTAAGAAAAGCATGAAGGAAGTAAAAATTTTATCTGTAAAGGAACAGATACTAAGTATTTTAGGCTTTACAGGCCATGTGGTCTCTGTTGCAGTGATTCGACTCTGCTCTAGTAGCGTAAAAGCAGCCACAGAGAAAATGTAAATGAGTGGGCATGGCTCTGTCCCAATTAAAGTTGCAAAAACAGACCGTGGGCTGAAACTGGCTCTCCATCCTAGCTCTAGATGAATGATTTGGATATGAGCTAATATAATAATTAGGAAAATAACCAAAATGTTATTTCTTTGCCTGTTGTTTTTTATTTAGTTCTTGGCTTCTCTCCCCCAAATCAAATATTCACAGCTCTCTTTAAAGTGTAGAGATTTAAGATTCTTGTCAGATTTTTTTCTTTTTTTAGTGTCCTAAAACTGGATTCCAGATTTGAATGATAGAGTGTGTATTTCAGTAAAGAAGTAAAGATTTAACAAAGAAAATTCCTGGACCATTTTGCTTTGTTTTATCTATGTAGGAGTGTTATCTATACTTTATTTTTCAACTGATACTCCTTAAGTTATGACCAGGCACTATTTACAGTCTTCATTTACCAGTTATTTAATCCTTAGATAGTAGTCCCTGTACTCTTCTTCGAAACTCAGTCTATATTGACTCAGGTCTCTTCTCAGTTGAGGGGCCTTAGGGGATTGTATTTAGTTTTGTGTTTTAAAGCAAGGTGAACACATTGCCTTCTAAAACCGTGCCTTTTTAAAAATTCTGCTTCTTTTTTTTAAATATACAAATGCTTATTGATCTCTTTGCATTGATGTTGTTTTTTCCAGAGGCCACAATCAGAGGATGGAATTCCTAGGTGACTCCATAATGCAGCTGGTAGCCACCGAGTACTTATTTATTCATTTCCCAGATCATCATGAAGGACACTTAACTGTGAGTTTGTGTTAAATCATTCCCTCCAGTAAGATTGCTATGTAATAGAGTGAAGATTAGAGTAGCTAAATATATATTTATGTAATTAATTACTTAGTTCTTGACTTTAGCATATCATATGGTTTTGTTCATTTCATTATGCAAATTGTATATAAAACAGTATATGAGAAGAACTTATTTTATGAACTCCCTTCATTTAATGATTGCATACTCTGTGCAAGACATTGACTTGAGCTAGGCTTCATGGGAAGAGCAAATATTAGTTGACACCTATCCATAAGGAGTTTAAAAACTATTAGCAGAAATGAAAAATGTAAATAAATAGCTACAAATACTCTCTCTCTCTATGTATATATATATATATAGGATGTATGTGTATGTGTTATGTGTGCATGCATACAATACATGTACACTGTGAAAAGTAGTAAGTAATTGTAACTAAATATAGGAGAGAACCATGTGAAATATTATGAAGAGGCATAGGTAAACTGATGCACTTGTGCTGTTTAGAAAAAGATAAGATTTCTTTTAGCTGTGGATTTCCAAGAAGGCTTCATGCATATGATGATGTTTGAGCCTTTAAAGATGAGTAGGATTTGGCCACTAAGATTAATGGGAAGAAATTTCTATGCAAAGATACGCCACACATTGGGCCTGCTGAAACAAAGGCACAACATGAAAAACCAGAAGATAGAGAGACAGTAGGGAATCAGTTTGGCTGGATCCAGGGCAGAGTTGAAAGGGACTTACAAAGACAAGGTTTGATTTATGAACAAAGTGAAACAGTCCCCATTTCTCTCACTTCTGTTTCATTTTATAAAATTGTATTGAGCTTTTCTATTTGTTGCATACTATTTGTACTCTGAAACTGATCAATAATATAGCCAGAATGGTGAACAAAGCATATCTGGAAGCCAGTCATGATGATCTCTCAAGGCGCAAGAATAACCTTTGAGAAGACCCTCTAGAGTTGGGCATTGAGAAAGCAAATACTTTCTGGGCCAAGAAAAATAGTAGTGTGCTCTAAGATATTTTGTTAGTGTAGCCTTCCTTTTGTATTATACTAGAAGCAAATAATAAGTCTTTCATACTTTGCATCTCCACGATTTTTATGCATGTCTTGCTTTGAATAGAATTGGATCTTATCTCTGCAACTGTGAACCCTGGAAATAGTTTATGTGAGACACAAATATTGGAATTAAGGAGAATATGGTGACTTGACTATGTTTAGATATAATTTTTCAGTGAAATTTCTAAGCCTAACAAAATGTGATTCTTTTATTCGCTCACTCAATGAGTATTGTGTTCTTACCATGCCCCATACTATTATATGGGAAATCAGTAATACTATTCTTTTAAATTTAATTTAAAGTTAACAGTTTGATTACCATTTAAAGTTAACTATTTTTGGATGGACAGGGAAGTATTTCCTCTTGAATTAATATTAAATTCTTAAGTAAGAACATAGGAGTATTTACCAAAAATAAACTAGTGTCTAGTATCTTGCTGTGCATTAGGGAATCAATAAATGCTTGTTCAGTATCTTCCATTAGGGAATAGACTTCATCGCTGTCAGATTATCTGGTTGGTCTGAGAAATGGCCAAACCAAGCCAAGTGGCTTGAAATAGTAATTCATTTTTTTGGCCATATAGAGGCCACTGGTGAAAATGTGTGACTAAATACACACATTTACCCCTGTATTCCTGCAAAACTAATTGTGAACTCTAGGATTTTGTAGAGGTGGAATGTTCTAGATCACCAAGTTTACTGCTTCCCATCTTGGTCTAGATAAAGGGAAAACCAGGACTATGCTAAAGACTCTATAGTTTTGTGTTCTTTCCAAAACTGCTTCAGTGCCATAGCTGTAGTTTGATCCAAAATGTATTTATCAGCCTTGCTGTCTTAAAATTAGAGAATTTTTGAAGAGCTTCTTAGATGGTAAATGACAAAATTATGATATGACGGTTTTATTAACTATATTCATAGAAAGCCTTGGTAGAAATCAATAGGACTGACAGATCTGCTGGTAAAACAAAGATGATCTGTTATCCACTGAGTACATATTTTAAAGGATATGAACTCTTGTCGGCGCTGGCATGGTTGCTCCCTCCCTCCTTCTTGAAACACTGTCCTTCATTGGCTGCTGTCAGCTTCTGTCAGCTTCTGTCAGTTTCTGTCAGCTTCTGTCACGCGTCTGAAAGGCTCCTCTCTAGGCCCTTGTCTCTTGTCACGAGAGCCCCTCCTCGGCAGTCTTTTCCACGTACACACTGTCGGTTTCACTCTAGCCACAGTGACGTCCACACAGACCTCTTCAGTCCCATTGCTTCCTGAGCTCCAGTAAGTAGCTGCCCCCTCGGCGTCTCCCCGTGGCCAAGACCAAACCTAGAGTCTTCCAGCAGCCGCTTCTCTCCCAGCGTTCCCTGAGTAATTGAGAGGCAGTGGCAGCGGCTGCCAGCCCGTGTTGCAGGTCAGAAACCCAGGAGTCATCTTTGATTCCTCCTTCCACCCACGGCCCTACATTCTAGACCATTCACATGTCCTGACATTGTTACTTCTTGAGTAAACACCTCGTCTTCATCACCTAAATCCTCTCAACCAGCCTGGGTCACCTGGACTGCGGTAGTAGCTTCTGCGTCGCCGGTTACAGGAATATGCTTGGCAAAGAAACCCCATTAGAAGGGGTGGCATTTATTAAATTGCACAGGATATGATCTTCAGGTTGTGTTTGTACCAAGCACTAGGCAGTGCAGCGTTTTCAGATTTCCCCGAGCTGTATGCTGCTGTTTGCAAAGCTGGCCTTTGCAGTTCTGTACTCTCCCGCAGTAGACAGTGTCCGGGCAGAGACCCTCCGGTCGGCCCGGGTTTCAGTCCTGTTGGCCGGGTCGTAGCTTCCTAACCGGTCTTCCTCTGTTCTCTCTTCCCTGATCTGACCATGCATTTTCACGTGGCGGCCGGGGGTGTGTTTTTACAGCAGAGCTTCTGTGACCGTACTCGCCCTTCGTCTTCAGTCCACTCTGGTTATTCCTCTCATCTCCCCAACCACTAAGTATTGGAGCACCCCCGTTCTCAGACCTCTTCTCTTTTCTCTTGACCTCCTTTCTGGGAGTGATCTCACGGCTCTGACGACTTCTACACACCACTTCCTCATGCATATCTTACGCCTGTACTTCTCGCCCTGACTCCAGACTTGTGTCTTTATATCTCCAGATATACTTGAATACCCAGGTATAAGATATACTGGAATCCCTAGTTGGATTTCTGCCAGGCATCTCCAACCTAACATGGCCAAAACAAACCTGCTTTTCTCTAGGTGTTGTCCATATCAGCAAGGATCTTTTCATTTTTACGATTGCTCAGGCTGAAAACCTCAAAGTCATCCTTAACTGTCCTCTTTTCTTCATGTTATACTGTTAGCCGCTAGCATATCCTATTGATTATGCCTTAAAAATTTGTCCAGAACGTGACTACTTTTCACAAGCTCCACTGTTACTGCCCTGGTCCAGGCTACTATTATCTTTTCCCTGAATTACAGCCATAGCCTCCCAACTGGTCCAAACCACCCCACGTGCCCCACGCCCCCCAGCCCTCAGTCTTGTTTAGCACATCATCTAGAGGAATTGTTTTTAAAGGGAAGTCAGATTACAGCCCTCCTTTGTGAAAAACCTTCCAAAGATTCCCTGTGTCAAGGGTAACAGTGTTGTTGCCTACTAGACCCTATGACCTGCCTCCCTGACACTGTCTTTGTCTCCTAGACTCTTTGCATTGGATCCTGTGCCATTCCCGTAGGACACTAAGCAAGCCTTTGCCTCGGGGCCTTTGCACATGCTGTGGCCAAATTCTTTGTCTCCCTTAGGTTTCGGTTCAAATGCTATCTTATCAGTGAGGCCTTTAACTTACCCTGCTTAAATTGTGACCTCTTCCCCTTGTCCCTAGTTCCCCTCTCCCAGCTGGGAAACTCATTTCCATTTTCTCCTGAGCACATACTATGTATTTTACTTGTTTACTGTCAGTTTTCTGTCGTCAGAGTGTAAATTCCTTGAGGGCAAGAGGTTTTGTCTGTTTTCTTCATTCCTGATTCCCTGGGTCCTTGGCATTCCTGGCATATCAGTGCTCAGCAGATATGCTGAATAAATGATCGTCCTATCCCGGTCCAGGGTTCTTTGTTTATTCTTTGGATAGTGACTAAAGAACAAGGAAGGTCTAGCCTGGTCTGGCCTGCCCACCTGCCCGCCTCGTGCAATATGCTCTTCTTTTCATTGTGCACCTCTATACTGCCCTGTTCCATGTTCCTCCAAGCCCCCTCCGGCCATCAGGCTTTACATGTGCTCTTCTTGTTCCTGGGCAACATTCTGTTTCCAACCCTTACTCTCATCTGCCTGGTCTCTCCTACTCTTCCATTAGACATCAGTTATGGCTTGACATCTGGAAGCAAGGAGAACCTTTTCAGATCCTCCCCCCGCCCCACCCCGCAGCCCAGTGAAAATTCCACGTTCTTTTATTTCCTGGCACTCACTTATTTCAGTTTGCCTGACCCACTAACCTAGAAGTTCTGTGAGAGCGTGTTTTTATTTATCACTCTGTGCCCAGCCATATGGTAGGCTTTCAATACATATTTGATAAATAAATAAAAGAAAGAGTTTTGCTGGCAGCTAAGTTGTATGGAAAGGGAAGTAGAAGTGGCATTGGAGGGAAGTGCCATGTTGTTTTACGTATGAAGAAGGAGGCTGAAAACTTATTTATGAATGTCTCAAGATTAAAATTAGTTGAAAATTTGTGGAGGATTACTTACTACAGTTGCATTTGTATGGGGGGTGGCAAATTATTTATTATTGTGATTAAAAAACACACAACTACATTTAATTCACACTGGGAGGCATTAGTTAGCTTTGAGCCCTTTGTGCACTTGTTTTACAGAGAATAGGACAGTTGAACAAATGAAATCATGGATTTGAAGTTTTGAATGCTAATGGGGAAAAACAGTGTTGTATGAGTTGGATATTAGGAAAGGCCTGCTTGGGAAGGAATATCAGGCATAGAAAATTGTTCTAGGATGACTGAGGTTGATTTTGTAGACTGAAGTATTTTTAGGGTAGAACCTAGAACCTGCCCAGCAGGGGTTAGGTAAATAGTGAGAGGGTCCCAAAGAGCACTAGCTCAGACCAGGATGCCTGTCTTGTCACACTTGCAAGTTTTAACACCTGCATATCGTTCTTCCCTCTGTATCATTCCTCCTTCTTCGCCTTTACCGTGTGCTACGGAGCTAAAAATCGTTGTTAATCCTATGCCTCTACTATGCGTAACACACCGTGCCCACCTGTGTGTGCATCAGTGAGATGAACTTGCAGAAATATTTGTTTATAGAGGAATGATTTGGAGTAAGGAGAAAGCAGGGATTACAAATAAAAAGTTTGAGAACCAGTGATCTAATCCCCGCCTGAAACATAAATCATTTAGACAAATGCATATCTCATCTACAAGATCTCTTTGAGAGGATAGTTTCCACAGCCTCCTGTTTGAGAATTTCTCAGTCACTGACATAATTTGGCTCTTTGTATCCGACCTGCATCCCACCCGCCAGCATTTGTGCACCTTTTCTTTAGTTAGCACAGGAAATGGAGACCATCTGGTTACCACTCTTGGTATAACAGGCCTGTGTGGCACATCGCTGTCACTCTTAATACGATATTCTGCTTTCACTCCATGCTCTCATATTAAAGCCCTTAAAATAATAAATCACAGTCTACTTACTTTACACTAGGTGGCCCTCTTTGGTTGCTCACGTCCTGCAGCTGTGGCTTCCTCTTTGGAATCAAGAGTGAATAGAGAAGTTGAAGGAAGCATGCCAGTATGTTTCTTTGTTTGTTTTAAACCAATAAACCTTTTTCCTATTAAAATTTAAGTTTAGTCATGAGAGACTGCTGTGCCAAGATAGTAGAAAACACCCTGGATTCTCCAAGTCAGAATTGGAGATGTGTGACACTTATATTTGTCCTGCCATTGCATCAGGGACTCGGCCATCTTTTTTTCAGCTTCACAGAGAGTCCTGACTACAGCTTTCTTCATTTTTTCTGGTGATTTCAAGTGTAATTTTGTCTTTGGGGGATGGGGGAGGGTTAAAGAAAAAGTTGTGAAGGGCAGCCTAGCACTTGGTAAAATGGAAAGCTTTGAAGACAGTACATAGACCGGTATCTAGACCATCTGTGTTGAAGAAAAATCCAGAGGAATTCCTAGAACTTTCTATAACCCTTTTCTTGTAACCAGACAGTGAGCTCATCTTGCGTAATAATGATGATGCCACTGCGGGTAAGAACAGCAGCTAACATTTCATGTGTGTTGATGATGTGCCAGGCATTGCAGCGTAATACATTACGACCCCATGAAGTAGGTACCTCTTGCTCCATTTTATAGATGAGGAAACTGAACCTCGGAGAGATTTAGTAACTTACCCACGGTCACTTAGCCAGGAAGTGGTAGGGCCACAGTTTGAACCCAGGAAGCTTGGTGCCAAATCTCTTGCCTTTCACTACCACATCTAACACAAGGCCTTGTTTGCAAAACAGTCTAATAACTATTTCAAGCTCAATTGGGTACTTAATATTCATTTTCTAGAATTCTACTTAAAAATAAAAAGCAGATATTTCCTCTTTGTAAAATAATAATTGATAGCATCAATATCTGCAGGCTTTCCAACCATATAGGTCTTGCCCCATTCAAATCCATCCATCAAAACGATCTTTCTAAAATCAAAAAATTACCTTGCTACTTCTCCCAGTTGACACTTTTTGGAATTCCTTCTCCCCTACAGGAAAGTACAGACTTCTTTACATGACCTGCAAGACTCTGCCCAGAGGCCAGCCAGCCTTGCCTGCATCAGCTCCCCCTGAGTCTGCTCTGACCGGTCTTCCAGTCCCCCCGCAGTGATCACCTTGCTGTGTCCTGGCCCCTTGTTTTGACAAATCTGTTCCTTCTTCCTGGAAAACCCTTTCCCACCATCTTAGTCTGTTCAGGCTGCTAGAACAAAATACCACAGACTAGGTGGCTTAGGAACAGTAGAAATATATTGCTCAGAGTTCTGGAGGCTGGAAGTCCCAGGATCAGAGTGCCAGTCTGGTTGGGTTCTGGTGAGAGCCCTCTTCAGGTCATAGACTTCTCATTGTACCTTCACAGGGTGGAAGGGGCTAGAGATCTCTCTGAGGCCTCTTATAAGGGCATTGATCCCACTCTTGAGGGCTCCATCCTCATGACCTAATCACTCCAAAGGCCCACCTCCTAATGCCATCATCTTTAGGGGTGAGGATTTCAACATAGGAATTTGGTGGGGCGGGGGGGGACACACAAACACTCAGACTGTAGCACCCACCCTTCTGGCAGACTCTTTTTTTTTTTTTTTAAAGATTTTTTTAAAATTTTTTTTATTTGACAGAGAGAGATACAGCGAGAGAGGGAACACAAGCAGGGGGAGTGGGAGCGGGGAGCCTGATGCGGGGCTCGATCCCAGGACCCTGGGACCATGACCTGAGCCGAAGGCAGACGCTTAACGACTGAGCCACCCAGGCACCCCTGGCAGACTCTTTTTTTTTTTCAGTTCTGACTCTATGTTCATCAGAAGACACCTACATGAATTTTTTTTTTAATGCATATGTCCCAAGTTATATCCCCAGGAATACTAATGCCTTGGTTCTTGGAAGAGGCCTGAGCACCAATATCTCAGAAGCACCTTATGATTCTGATGTACCAGCCAGGTCAGCGAGCCTCGGAACTGTTTTTCCTCAGGGGTCAGGTCGTCCAGAAGAAGGCTGGGGTAGAAAGGGGCGCCTGCGTGCCCTGTGTCCTCCATGCTGTCACAGCAGCTACCACAGTGCGTCACAGTGGCCGCTTTGTGTGGCTTCCTTTGGAGATTAGTAGCCATGGGGTGTCGATCATCTTGGGGTCTGTCCGCTGTCAGTGCAGTGCCTGGCACAGAATTGGGCTCCACAGCCACTACACTGAACTGCGGTAACTCCAGGTGGTTTTCTGCTGTGTGACCCCCTCTTGCTCCCACTTGTTGGCAAGCAGTGTGATGCCTTCTGAAGTAGAGTTCAGCAAAGGCTGAGGGTGGAAGCTGTCACTTAAAGGACTGCTGTTCGGACTCTCTTGTTTAGGTAAAGAGCAAGGTCTTCTTTTCAATTCAACTTCTCAATTGAAATGGACTCTACAAATATAGATGATTTATGGCTTCCTTCTTCCCCCCTGGGTTTTGGTTCAGGCTCTGAGTTTTGGCAAGAACTTCAAGATCACTTTCTACTGGCCACCCTGCAGCTTCAAGACCTGTCGGGGCGGATCTTAAATAAAACTAGAAGCATTTGTTTCCATCCTCAGTGCTTTCCTCCTCCTCGGTCCATCACCCTTACCGTGTAATACTAATGAAAGAGCCCTGACGCTGGAAGGCAGCTGCGAGGGCCTGGTAGCCTGTGATGTATGGTGTGTTGTGTGGGCTCATGGGGTGTACTTCTGGCTTATTGATTTTGAGGCATGACATCCCCATGTAGGCAGCCTGAATTAGGGTTCTGTCTTCTCACCAAAGCATATACCGAGAGAGAACTCAACTTGCTCAGCGTAACCATATTCTCAAAATAGCCCTCCTATTCCATCCCCCCCCTCCAGCCTCTACTTTGAGAACTGTCTCCCCCTGTCTCCCCATTGGGAATCCAGATGAAAAAAGATCTCTCCCTTCCAGCTCAGTTATTCTGTAATTATAGGATACTAGGCTGATAGGCTCCTATTGGTTGGGTCTTCTATTAACGTTATATGGTAGGCCTTTTTAATTTTGAGCTTCTCTGTGGATATTAATTTTAATGAAACATTTACTATATTGAGAAAAAAGATAGAGTTGGGGGAAATAGGAGGAGGAAGGGAGCAGAGACAAGCAAAGAATAATAGTCTTAACTCAATAGCAAGCATGGCTTATGAAGATCAAGTTGTATTTCTGCTTCATGCATCACTGTCAGACAAATTAAGAACATATTGTTTCTTATTTATCTATTGTCAAGGATGCAATCTCAGGCATTGAGAATAAATCTTGATTTTCATAAGCTCGGTTGACACTGGAGCCACAGAGCATAAAACTTGCATCTAATAAAGTGCAGTGTGGAATGGCAGGGGGTCTGACACCAGTGCAGCCACAGCTGCTTCCTGCCCCGTGGCCCTGGTGTCAGGGCTGTTCCTTAGCAGGAAGGGATTGTTGTAGTAGACCAGGAATTTGTTAGAGCTGTTGTAAGAAGAATTCTAGTTTTAGGTATGTTATTCCCCGAAATCTTGGGTTTGGTCCATCTCTTGGTATCTGTCTGCTTCCCCTAGCCTTCCTCCTCACTTCCTCTAGTCAGTGGTTCCTGAGTGCCAAGTTCCTAAACCATGCTTGCTGGACAGGCACCTCTGAGATGGGTTTGTTGTATAATTTTCATGCACTGTGTAATGTTACTATTTAGGATGGTGCTTGGAGGACTCTTTGCTGACTGAAATTTCTACTAGAAATTTTTGTTTTGAATTCTTGAAGTTGAAATATGAAAATTACATTTTAATTTGATTAGAGGTGAAGAGTCCCAATTTGATAAACTATACTTCAGGATATATAGTATACGTCTTTAAAATAATAAAAGTAAAAATTAAATAATTCAAATATTTTAAATAATGTTTACTAAAACATTACTTCTCCAAATCCTATAAACCAGAATTAGCATCAGTGCTGTGAAACTTGAAATTTATTTTAAACTTGTTAAAAATGCTCCTTTGAAACTAATGTACAGTGACAGAAAGCAGGTCGAGTTTGCCTGGTGGGTGGTGCATCAGATTGATTGATTGCAAAGGGGCACATGGAACTATTTGGGGGCGACAGAAATGTAGAAAGTTGTCAAAACTCATCTAACTACACTTGAAATGGGTGCATTTTATTGTCTGTAACTTATACTACAGTACAGTTGATTTTTAAAAATGTTAATGCTCCTTACACTTAGTAGCATTACAGTTAGTGGAAGCTATGATCTTTAATCATAGTATAGTACCCTCCCCCCAACATGGCTCATTGCTACTAAACAACTAAATAAACTATTTATTTATTTATTTTATTTATTTATTTAAAAGATTTTATTTATTTATTTGATAGAGTGAGAGAGCACAAGCAGGGGGAACAGTAGAGGGAGAGGGAGAAGCAGGCTCCCCGCCAAGCAGGGAGCCCGATGCGGGGCTCGATCCCAGGACCCTGGGATCATGACCTGAGCCGAAGGCAGACACTTACCCATCTGAGCCACCCAGGCGCCCCTAAATAAACTATTTAAATAACAGGTAAAATCCAGGAGCAGAGTAAGTTACTAAGGAGAAGCTAGAAGCATATGGAGTTTGTCACAGCAGCCTGGGTATAGTGGTTGAGGACTTAAACCATTGCTTACCTTGGTGTTCCAGTTAGTAATGTGGTCTCAGTCTGGTTGGGCCCAGCAGTGGAGTGGGAGAGATCACAGTGAAATGGTTCCTTCCTTCCTTCCTTCCTTCCTTTCTTTTTTTTTAAGATTTTATTTATTTGAGAGAGAGAGACAGAGATAGTGACAGCACAAGTAGGGGGAGTGGGAGAGGGAGAAGCAGGCTCCCCACTGAGCAGGGAGCCCGACGCAGAGCTCAACCCCAGGACCCTGGGATCATGACCTGAGCTGAAGGCAGACACTTAACCTACTGAGCCACCCAGGTGCCCAGTGAAATGGTTTCTAAACATGCCTCAATTCCTTCTGGCCAGTTGTTGCGAAGCTCTTTGGTGAATAACAGAACTCAAGCCAAGGTAGCGGAGGAGCTGGGCATGCAGGAGTATGCCATCACGAATGACAAGACCAAGAGACCTGTGGCTCTTAGGACCAAGACCTTGGCAGACCTTTTGGAATGTGAGTCTTAGGAATAGAGTTTTTCTCTTAACCTGCAGATTCAGAATGTGAATCAAATGCACCCACACTTATCTTACTTCTCATTATTATTATGTTGTAAGTAAAGAAACCTTTTCTATTTTAATTTTTATTTATGCTTTTCTCTGAAGTTTTTTAGAAGGAGAGTATTTTGGAATTAAGACATGCGAATAATGAATTTTATATTCAATCTGTGTTCAGTGGTACACCCGCCCCCCCCATCCCTGCTTCTGCACCCCTCCATCCTAATGCTTAACCATCACATCCTTTGTGGGAAACAGTAGCAGAATATGAAGATTGGTAAGAGTGACTCATAGCTTTTCTTGCCACCCAGCAGCCTTTATACAGGGGCGTAGAAGAAAGAAGGCTTATTTATTCGCTAAATACTAAAACTATTATCTGTTGTTTTGAATGAGCTCAAAGCTCTATGGACAAATGTTATCATCTTTGGCAATTTCTGATATGGTCTGGAAGCATTAAAAATAATCCTATTATGGCTAACTAAAAGATTATATGCATTTTTTATTGTTTTTGATACTACTTTAAAATAAGTGGACCATTCACTGGGCTTTGGAACTTTAAAAAAAAATATTATGGTATTTTTGACAGTTGGAATTATATACAAATATTAAAGTCTACCATGCAAAACCAGCTCATTTACAAAATGCAAAGGCAGTCTGACTAAGGAACTTAAAAGAACCTCTTTTTCAATTAAAGAAAAGTAACTTAAAGATTAAAATTACAACAAAATTGAGTAATCAGTTTTACTGATTTTTGTTTTGTTTTTTTAAGCTCAGTGAAAGCTATTTTTATTACCTTCTTTTAAAAACTCACCGTTTCCTTGGTTAAAGTGCCTTTTAATGAAATCATCATTCGGGTCACCATTTCTTAATGCAAAGTTTGATATATTGTTATGTTGTCATTAAGCCCAGTATTAAATTTTTCTCTGTTGGGCAGATTGACTACAAAATTCTGTACGTGAAATGTAACATAGACCCTTGTAAATGGCTAGTCTTCTCAAGATTGGTGTGGAGAATGGCAGGCCACAAGAATGTGCTCATTCCACTGTCATATCTGATCTTCAGGTTTTCTTTTGATTTGTTGTTAATGTGGTTGTATTCCCACATATCGTTCTCTTCCTGCTGTACAATAAATAGCATTTTGTGTACCATTTAACTATTTATTTAGCTTTTAGCCAAATGTAGTTTGGTCTTTGTACTCTTTGATTTTTGCATTTTAATCACACATCTGTACTGTTGCTTCTAATATTAGTGGTGAAGGGAAATTCTTGTTTGAAGAAAGAGGATAGGATAATTTTAAAAAATAACGAGGGCCTGGGAGTTGAAAACCTCATTACAATGTTTCTTAAAAGTCTGGTCTCTTACTCTTTCTGGGAAATGGCAATGCACTGTGGTTTTATTTTTTAAATGTTCTGTTTTTCAGCATTTATTGCAGCGCTGTACATTGATAAGGATTTGGAATATGTTCACACTTTCATGAATGTTTGCTTCTTCCCACGATTAAAAGTAAGCTCATATAAAATTTAAATTGGTCATATACTTGATGCTTGGTGACTCCAGGACCCATTACTGAATATTTCTTGGGGACTTGCTACAGGAGTTTATTTTGAATCAGGATTGGAATGACCCCAAGTCCCAGCTTCAGCAGTGTTGCTTGACACTCAGGACCGAAGGGAAGGAGCCCGACATTCCTCTGTACAAGTAAGTACGTGCTACCGCAGGCGTCGAACCGCTGAGTGGTGAGTCCATGCTCCAAGGGGTCTGGAGGAAGGACGAACCACGGGGGGAATCATGACGAGGGGCCTGGATGCGGCCTCCTGGACACCGACTCTGGGCCCAGCACAGAATCTCTTTGGGCGTCTCCGTCTTTTCGTTCTAAGTAAGATAATTTTAAAATTATCTTATCCTCTAAGTAAGTCACCTCTGATTATCTGTGCTTTTTATGTTTATCTTATTTCTCGTAACCTCTGCTGGGCTGGGCATCTCGATGAGAAGGTTGTGCCTGTTGGTAACAGTATTTGGGTGTCTCTCTCCACTCCAGTCTGAAGCCTGCTGGCCTTCTGTCCCTGTTGCCGGACAGCTTCATGCCCTGTCAGGCAGCCACTGCAGGAGGCAGGGCGCTTCACTGCCCCTGTCTTACCCACACATTTGGGGTTTTTCTTCTCAGAATGTGTATCAGAAACTGCGGTGGGCTTTTGAATATGTTTAGTGACAAATCGTTGTCCTTTGAGTGGTAGCCAACATTCATGCCAAAAGAATGCAGGTCACTACTACACACAGAATACCAGTTTTGATGAAAACAGCAGATTTGACTCTGAGGTAGAGTAATTATCTTGAGACTCTCCTTTGTTGATTCAGAAGGTGTTTTTAAAGAGGAATTACAAAAGGAAAGGATTATCAAAATAGGTGGATTGCCTCCCAAGGCATTATCTGGGTATGTGTTTTTAAGGATGTTTAAAAATCTAGTTAGAATGCTGGTTTACCCGTTGTCTCTGCACACACATTTGTGAGAGGGTTCCATATGGAATAAAAGCCCCTCTCTGTGGACTTTCTCAAACTTCAAAAGGAAAAACACCAGAGTGGCAGCTGGGAATTTTAAATCCTTCTTTATGTGTTTAATAGTCACAACACGTTATAGGCTTTTTCTCTAAGAGAACTGAGGCCAAGAGAAGTTTGAGTCACCCCACAGCAAGCTACTATAAATTGTCCCAAGAAGCTGTCACTGCAAAACAATGTTTCCTTTACTTATTGGGAGAAATCCCCAAATGTTTAGAAATAGGACTTTAATGTGTACCTAATAAGCATAATGAATATCCAAACTGTATTACATGAAAGGCTCAAAGTGTTTCCTCATCAAAGTGGTAATTAAGGTCCAGTAAATAAAATGAGGATGATAAACTTCTGATAGCACAGGCATGATTACTGCCGGAAGTGCTCCCTTAAAGGAGCCACCGTGTGCTTTCATCCCACGGGGTGTATAGAATACAAAGGAAATGACTCTGCTCCCTTCTCATAAATCCCCCAAATGCAAGTACACAATGAGCTTGTTCTTTTTTATCAAGATGATAGGGTTGTTTTGCATATTTTTTTTTCAAGGTTACTGTGTTTGTTCCATTATCTTTGTTGGCTACTTTTAATTTCCCTTTTCCATAAAGTTATCAGTTTTACTGCATGAGAAATCTGCACCATGTCATTAAAATCCAGAGTACCTGGAGTTTTGTTTTTTGGCAGTTGTGTACTTGGCGTTACAGTGTACCTTTGAAATGATCTTAGATGTTTCAGAAATTAAATACATTTTCTGATCTTTTTGATAAGATGCCAGGCATTGGAAAGAATTCATAAAGGACAAGACCATTCAGATGTGGCTTGAGATGTACTGCCCAAATACTTTCATTTTTGGTTGTGATTAGCACTGAAGAACAATGAACAGACTGAAAGGGTTAACTTTTCACTGCTGCAAGTTTGTTAGTTTTAGGATACTTGGAGTATATACACTTTAAAATTGTTTAAAAACATTTTACACTTCTCTGCTAGCCTTCAGATACTACTTCTAATGCTTTGGGAAAAAATACATAAAAATCCAGTGTAGAATTTTAAAAATTTCCTACTTTAAAAGCTCTCTGTAGATTTGTCAGCATAGCAAATAAACTTACTCCTTTAATTTTCTAATTATTTTTACCTTTTTCTGTCTAAGTGATAAGTACATGGTTTTTCTTAGAGTTAAGTGTTAGCAGTAAGAATGAAATAACACCTTACCATAATTAATGTTCCTTTTTTTTCCTCTCAGGACTCTGCAGACTGTAGGACCCTCCCATGCTAGAACCTACACTGTGGCAGTGTACTTCAAGGGAGAAAGAATAGGCTGTGGGAAAGGACCAAGGTATGAGAGGAGATCCTTTTAATTTCTTCGAATGAACATCCTGTGTGTCTGAGAAGTCCCTACTTGGTATTTCCAAACTCTGCAGTCTGTCTTTTTAAACTCAGAGTGTAGAATGTTCAAGCGTAATAGCAAAGTGAATCCTAAGGATTAATGTCCCCACCAAGTCCAGCCCCAGACTTGAGATGGGCCTTGGACGGTGGGAATGCCTTTACATAAGGGGCTTAGGCTTCCTTGAGAAAACCACATTACCTGGTGCGCAGGTAAGGGCCGTCCAGTGTCAGTTACCCAACAGGGTACCCAGCGTTGCTGCAAGCATTTTATAGGACACGTTGTGCGTGACCCAGGCATTAGACATTGACGTCTTACTGCTACTCACTTGAGCTTTGTTGGAAATGCTAACTAACATCTTCTCTCAGGTAAAAAGAATTATGTATATTATCCTCTTTCTTTGAACTCTCTAATTTATATCTTAAACTGAGAAGAGATTGGAAGTCTGTCTATACATGTATTTTTTTTACTCTTTTCTTCTTTAAACTTTATGCTAAGGATGTTCAAACTTAAGAAATACTTCAGACCTAATATAAATGGAAGGCGTTTTATTACAGCATTCAAAATGTGGAACAAATAACATAAATAGTCTTTGTGCAAATAAATGATGTTTCTGCATGGCCTTGTGTATATTCCTAACTTGTGCAATTCAGTATGTGACAGAAGTAATCAGATGAAATATTATGTACGAGACATGAAAATCAACCTGAATAATGTGTGGCCATAGCTTGTGTTTGTGAAAAAAATCTTTAAACTGCACCTTACCTTTATTTTATTTAATAGTATTCAGCAAGCGGAAATGGGAGCAGCAATGGATGCACTGGAAAAATGTAAGCCTATTCCTTTTTCTATAATTATATGTTCATAATGTGTGTTTTATGGAAAGAAAATGGGGAGATATAAAAATGGTAAGTACTGATAAAATGTGATCTTTTTTTCTTCATAATTACTCTCCACATAGAGTGTAGTAGAATATAAGATATGTATAAAATGGGCTAATAATTTTTTTGAAACGTATTCCTGAATGCTTTTTGATTTTCACTGTCCTTTCTTGTGTGGAGTCCCACTCAGCCCAGGTAGCTCGTGTGAATAACCCAGTGTATCTTTTTCTATGTATTTCTCTATGCTTCTAAAATCATATTCAGGTGACGGTTTTTTCTTTTTGTTTTTGGCTGTTGTTTTATGAGGGTGAGATATTTACGTACTTTTCTGCATCTTTCTGTTGTCGGCCCCCAACTCATTCTTTCTTAATGGCTGCATAGTATTTCATGCTGTGGATTTGCCATATTCTAGTCAGCTTTTTTAGTTTTGGTGGACGCTCTTTTTTTTTTTTTTTTTTTTTTTAATCACTGTTGACAGTAAATGTCTATCTATTGGTCCTTTTGGTTCTGTGGGATAGATTCCCAAGAGTGGGATGGCTGGATGGAAAACACTTGAATTACGTAATTGGCCAGGTAGGGAACTGCATAGTCTTTTGTAAGTTGAAGAATTTTTCTTCTGAGGTCTGCTGTGCTGCACAGTGGAGTGTGCCAAACACCACAGTGCAATCCCATTGTGCTCCACGTACCAGCTTACTGTGGGATGGAGCAAAGGGCGAGAAGCTAAAAGTCAAGAGGCCCAGGATTCTCTCCAGGGAAGGCAAGAGGGCAGGAGCCAAGTGGAAATCAGCAGACCGTGGCTTCCTGGGGTGGGGGGAGGGAGGACAAGTTGGGGGCGGTAGCTGATATTTCCAGGTTCCTGGGTCCATGGAATCTTCACTGAAAGTTTTAAGTTAACTCTGTTGGGGAATCCTTACATTCATTATTTACAAATGCACAAGAACATACTGAAATGAAAGTGAGATTCCATTTTCTACCTGTAAAATTGCGAAGGTTCTCTTTGGATCCAAAGCTTTTTTTGTTTGTTTTTTAACGATAAAACAGTCCTGGAGAGATGGCCTGTTCGGAGACTGACCTCCACATACCTACTGGCAGGAGTGAATCGTTTAAACTGCTGGGAAGCAGTTTGTCTGTATCTGGTCCTTAAAGAAGTCCATATTCTTTGATCCGGAGACTTCATTTCTAGGAATCAAACCTAAGGAGTTAATGAGCTCAAGTTCACATGCCATGATAATAGCGACAACTTGATTTATAATAGCCAAAAAATACATAAGTAAATCAAACTGCATGATTAACAGTAGGGAAATGCTTAAATAAATGATACTATAGCCCAGGGGTCGGCAAACATTTTCTGTAAAGGACCAGATAGTAAATACGTTAAGCTTTGCAGGCCATGCAGTCTCTGTCACAGTTAGTCAACTCTGCCAATGTAGCGGCAGGAATGAATAGTATGCAGATGAGTGGGTGTGTCTGTGTCCCAGTAAAACCTTATTTACAAAAACAGGTGGTGGGCAGTAGTTGACCAAGCCTTGCTTTATCCAAATGCTGTAATATGTTGCAATCATTACAGCAGTATTTTTGAAGACTGATGATACAGGAAAATACTTACACTAGAATGTTTTAAAAAGTACCCATAAAAACGTACCTATGCTGTTCTCTCCCAAAGTAAGGGTGGGTGTGGGAATGATTGAGTATTCCTATGTTCATATAATATATACACATTTACACTGTGTGTGTGTGTGTGTGTGTGTGTGTGTGTGTGTAGCATAACTTCATAGGAGACTATGAGGATACATTCTAAAAGTTTATCAGTGGTTAGATCTGAGTGGTGGGATTTTTTTTAATGCAAACTAGGTTTTAGAATAGAATTTACTGAGGAAGTAGGGTTCATTTTGTAGAAACTTGCTTTATAGCTAGCTGTTTTGGATTTATTTTTTTAAAAAGTACCTAGAATACTTGAAACCTCTGTTTTATACAATACATAAGGTCATCATGATATCATTGAGGGAATAGGATTTTGTTCCTGTTTCATTTATACAGATGTCATGATGTATCTCTTCTGTTTAAAATCAGTGACTCAGATATACAAGGTCTTTACTGATTCACCGCCTGCCTCTCAGATGCTTTTCCTACCACCCTGTTCCTGTCCCTTCTCTCACTTGGGGGGAGGATGGAACACTATATAAAAAGAGGGGGAATAATTTAGGAATTTGCTATATATTTATATTCACTTTTATTATGCTTCAATCTTAAAAAACAAACGTGCTCTTCTCCAAACATGCCATGCTCTCTCACATCTCTGAATCTTCATATTTTTAAATATGAAGTAGGAACTCTTGTATGTAACAACCCCTTACCTGGTTAGGGAGGAGAGTGTCCTTTTCCCTCTGTGTTACCAGGTAATTTGGGTGGCTCTCATACATGCATGCATCTCTCTGTGACGTTTGCTGTTGAAGTATGTGCTTGATGACTAAGTGTATAAATGACTCCTGTTATTGTTCCATCCTTGATTTCTACTCCGTCTCTGTACTTGGTATATGCCACAAAGGACAACTGAGTCGTAGAATGTTTAGATCTTAGCCAAGATTTCCACTGTGTCTAAGATTCTTGCACAGGGTCAAATATCAACCTAAATGTAGCTTAAACTATACCATTGAGTGACATATTTCCTTTAACCAAATAAAAATGCTCTACCTGCGTTGCTGTTGCTGACATAGCCCTGAGTATCTCATGGTAAACTATAAAAATAGAATGATCAGAAATAATGACTTAACGCTCTGTCCATCAAATCTTTTTCCTCTTTTCAGAAATTTTAATTCTTGGTAACTAATGGTGTGATAATACCATTATTTGTTTGGAGTTTTTGGTTTGAGCTTTGCAAAAAATATACAAGTCCATCGGACTACATTCTGTAATCTCCCTGACAATCACTTCTTACTAGGAGAACCCTGTTAAAACACCTACCTACCTGGAACCATTCTGAAACCACACATCTGTGTTTTAACATTCTTATATGTTTTGCTGCCTTTTAATACTCAAGTTCACATCAGATACCGCAATCTAGCATCAGGGTGCTGGTGCAGACTACCAGTGGGTTTCTGAATGACAAAAGACTGAGGGAAGACGCCGAGCAGTTGTTTGCCTCTTGCCTTAGAACATACAGCTCTCTGTTTCTCGTGAATGTGTGTGTGTTTAGTTTGCATCATTCTTTGCACCAGAGGCTACCCTTTATTGAGTATAAAATGTATCTCCTCGTGTCAGATAACTTTCCCCAGATGGCCCATCAGAAGCGGTTCATTGAACGGAAGTACAGACAAGAGTTAAAAGAAATGAGGTGGGAAAGAGAGCATCAAGAGAAAGAGCCAGATGAGACTGAAGACATAAAGAAATAAAGGAGGGCCCGGAAGTGGTGGCGTATTTACTTGCTTAACAACTGTGACTGTTGCCCATCGAGATCTAGCCTAGTTTTCCTACAGACAATGAATGAAGTGTGCCTGTTGAAATAAAACACAAAGTCAAATCGCTATTGTTGTTTTACTGATCTAATATGCTGTTTTTAGCTGGATGGTCTTTATTACAAAGTATTTGATTTCTCTTCTATTTAATGGAAATCTTCACTTTGGTGGATGTGCATATTCCCTTTTATTTTGTTCTTTAAACAATAAAATTAAAAAAGCATCTTCTATGTGGAATAGATCCTGTTTTTCTATCTCTGTCTGAGATGGTGACACAAGACTTCAGCTGACAAGTGAAAAATTCACCTCACCAGATATTTGGGCTACACTCAATTAACATCTGTACTTTTGGAAATCTCTGGATTATTAACTAGATTTTTCAGCTTTCATCTGGATGTTTATCGTCTTCTCAACTGCAAACACTGAACTTACCCCTCGCTAAGCAGTGGATCCTTTGAAGAAGGGATCCCTTTAATGTTTAACTGGCTAGTGGGAGAGGGTAAAGACATATTTGAGTCACATATATTCTTTGAATCGTTAGAATAGAGGGAGAAATCATGATTCTAAGCCAGATGACACTTTAAATCAGATACTCTAACCCTGGGGTCAGTGGACGCTTTAAGAAGTTTATAGACAGACTTGGAAGTCTCAGAATCTCCTGAAATTGTGTTTGATTTTATGTGTGGGGGGATGGGAGAGGAAGGTTGGGAGCGGGCGGGGAGCAAGATGAGGAGTCTTCATAGCTTTCATCAGCTTGAAGTGGTCCTTGCAGTAAAGGGCTAACATTACATTAAAAGACATGACATTTTTAAAAAATGTTATTTTAAACTGAATATCACTTGTTTCTTATTAATAAAGGCAAAACCTCTTTTTTAAAAACAAATGTGTTTTCATTCATTATTTTACAAATGTATAGTGAGTACCTTCTGTGTATCAGGCATTGTTCTAGGCTCTGGGGCTACAGCAGCGAACAAAATAAAACCCCGTGCCCTCAGGGAGCTAATGTGCTGGTAGAGGAATGAACTCAGTTAGACAAGGAAGTAAAACATATGGCATATGGTGGTGTAGATGATGGCCAAAAAGAAAGCAGGGAGGTGGGATGGGTGCAGTTTTCAGTCAAGTGGTTCAGGAGATCCCCCTGAAAGGGTATTGTTTGAGTTAAGATCTGAAGCAGGAGACGGAATGAGCCTTTCAGATATTTGGAAGGTTTCTTATTTATGTGACTATTAAATGGTACATATGCATGATTGAAAATTTGGAGAATATATTCCTTTTATTAGCAGGAGAAAGAAACAAATGCTACTTTGGAAATACTGTGGAGAAGGTGGAAAGCATAGGCAGATAAATAAATCACCCATGATTCCATCACCCGGAGCTTTTGTATATTGTCAGACCTTCTGTGTATAGACACATGTACACATACCATACATATGGTTTCCATATCCTTTCTTTTTTATTAACTAATACATCATGCATATCTCTCCGTGTTGAGTTCATATTTACATTTATTTGATGGCTGCATATTAATGCGTATCCTAAATACCAGTTATGGATGCACTGTAATTTATTGACTAAGGAAAGATGTATAGGTTGTAAGCAATTTGTTGCTGTCATAAATAATGCTGCACACATGTGTACACACATGTATTAGAGAGAGGAGTGAGAGAAGACCTCTCTAGGGTTTCTTAAATTGCTAATCATAAAGTGTAAGATAGTACCTGTTTGAAAAGGTTGTCCTGGTGCTCCTCCTCCCTACAGATAGCAAGACTGGAAGGGAAGGAATGCTGGATTCATCAGTGGCCTTGAAAATGTTACAAGGGAAAATATTTGAACTTCTTAAGGGAGATTGTATGTATTTGAGAGAGATAGCGTGCACAGATCATGAGTGGGGGGAGGAGCAGAGGAAGGGGGACAAGCAGACTGCGTGCTGAGTGCAGAGCCCAACATGGGGCTTGATCTCGGGACCTGAGATCACGCCCTCAGCCGAAATCGAGTCGGACGCCCAACTGCCTGAGCCACCCAGACGCCCCTGAACTTTTTTTAAACAAGCACTTTCACTAGTCTTCCATATGCATCAAAATAATGCCAAAGCCAATATACTGCTTGGGACTTTTTATCGGACCTTGGCTTTTTCTCTCTGTGGTAGTCTGACCTCTTTCATTTTCTTTCTCCATATTAATAGCTCTTGAAACCTGAAGAAAGTAAGTCCATAAGACACTAGAGTAACTCACAGTGAAACACAAACACACCATGAGGGCAGGTTAGCTCCAGGGGCTCTATAGAGCAATAATGAGGCCAGCAGCCAAATTCTGTAACTAGGCACATAGACCAATTCAACGTAGCAGGCCACTCTGACCACAGTGTCCACCCTGCCTCCTACCCAACCCAGCCCAGCCTTCTTACCTTCTAGTTCTGATCACGAGAAGTGCCAGTGAGAGTGTACATTGTTACGTTACTTCAACTGTGCTGTGTTAATTACTCATGGAGGCTGAATATAAAGGTTCCTTCTCACAGGTCACTTGGGTCCAGTTTGGGAAACAAGTGGTGGTGTGTCTACAGACAGGGTCTCCAACTGAGACTGGAAGGGAAGGAGGGAGAGTAGGTCACACAGGAAGGTTCACATAAGAGTTAATATTTGTGGACCTTAAAGATGACAGAGAGTTTGAAACATGGGGGAGGACATGTCCTTCCAAAGGAGCAACAGGATTGGGTGGCAAGAAAATGGGTTAGGATCCTCTTGTATTCCATGGGGGATGTGATGAAGGACTGTGACATGGCAGTGGGAATGGGACAGAAGAGATTTGGAAGTTACAGAGGCAGTAGAACCTACAGGACATGGAGTAGGGCAAGATACCTCTATCTCAGCAGTGTCGGCACTATTGACATTTTGAAGACGCCACTAGCATCCCTTCCCCCGGTTGTGACAACTGAAAATGTCTCTGGACGTTGCCAGATATCCCCTGGGAGCAAAATCACCCCAGGCTGAGAACCACTGAGGTGAGAGAAAGGAAGTGAGAGAACACCAGGCTAAACTTTGTACAATTGAGTTAAAAGCTGTTTATGGAAAAGCAGAATTAGAAAGATGTTGAGCTTAGTTGGCTTTTGAACTTGAGGGGCCTGAGGAATGTCTTTGGAGATGTTGAATAAGCAGTTGGACATGTGGTTTTGTAGCCCAGGATATTTGAGCTGAAGTACAGATGAGACGTGGACTCAAAGCCTTCAGGGGCATTTGTACATCTACAGAGGAGAACGTTGGCTTTCCCATGTTGGAGACAGGACACCCTTCCAGTGACGTAGCACTTTGAAACCATAGGCTTCACACCTGAGATAAATGTATACCAGAGAAGGAACTCAACACTCATCCGAGCAATTTCATCTCTAGATGAGATTTTTCTTAAACCAATGGGCTGTTTCAGAATTATTTTTATCATCTTCTTTAAGTTTTGTAAAGTTTTTGTGACATTTCCCTACAGTTACCTTCTACAACGTGAAGAAGGCCCCTTGTGAATTATTCAGGTTTCATGAGATGTTCTAAACTGGGAGTAACAACGTATTTATTAAAGCGTTGCAGCCAAGTTCCCTATAGCTGCTAGCCCCAAATTCTTCACTAGACCTTTATTATTTCTTCTATTTTATGAGGGATGAAATAACGTAATTAGGCATTATAATATTTCTTTTGTATAAATGTCAAAACATTTAAGAGAACAACCTGTGGAAGAGATAAACTTAACTGGCCACCAAGGATTTTTGTTCTTGTAGAATTGTTGTCAGGAAGTCCCTGCCCCACTGGGGACCACATTCCAGCTTCTTTGCATTGAAATGAGGCTGAGTGGCTGGTTCCCACCCTTCGAATGTCAAGAACTCCTCTTACTCCAATTTACTAACTAGATGTTGGTAATCAGGGAGGGTGACTGAAAGCCACCATCAGTGAGAATGTGAATGGCTGTATGGAACCGAGCCTTTACCCCCACCCTACCACTTGCCCTCCCTTGATAGGGGGGCTCCTGCTTGGACTTTATATAAGTGAGAAACAGCAATGTGTTACGCTGTTGAGATTTGGGGGCTTATCTGTTACAGCAGCTAGCATCACCTCAACTGACGCAATTAATTCTGCGGCAGACACTGAACAACCCAAATCCAATATTTGCCAGCCCAACCACATAAAAAAGAACACGTTCACCAACCTGTTACTGGATACTACACTGAACCAGTGCTGACATATTCCTTATTTAATTTTGGTGGGTTTCTTTATGATTCAGAAATGCCCTACTCTTCTATTTTATGATGTTAAAATGTAACAACCATGAAATAGAGTAAATTCTTACCTTTGACTTAGGGGTGTGGGGAACATTCATTCTAGGGTTTGTCAGTGTTTGTAGCATCTACTATATCCTAGGCATGGAAGATTAAAGCAGAGTCCTTGTCCTCAAGGAGTTCACTATTTAGAAAAGGAAACACATAACACCCATGTGTGTAAGGTACCAGGTAGAGGATCCGAGAGAGTGACTCATTCCTTCTGGAGGAAGGGTGAGAGTTGCAGGAGATCGAACCTCAGTTTGATCTTGGGAAATAAAGTCGGCCCCCGTGACTGTTGAGTCTCCTCCCCGTGACAAAAAGTCTCTTTTCAGGTCAAACATAATCGTTCTATTTTTCAACCACTGTGACACCTAACAAAATCATCAAAGACTCCTTACTAACTCCTAATAGCCAGTCTGTATTCAAATGTACAGCTGGTTTGTCCAAGTAATTATTCAAGCAGGATCCATACATTGCCTCTGGTTTTTATGCCTCTTAAGTCACTTTTAATCTAGAACATTCCTCCACTCCTCTTTTCATAACTAGTTGAAGAAGCCCGGCCAGCTGTTCTGTAGAATGTCGCACATTCTGGATGTGACGCACTGCCTTCTTCTGGCATCGTTTTCTTTTCCCCTTTATCCTCCGTATGAGATCTAAAGGCTTGATTTTAGACTTAGGTTCAAAATTTGTGGCAAATACGGTAATTTTAGCCCTCCCCCGAGGAATAATGATTTCAGCAGTGCCAGTTCTCAGATTCTTTTGGGGTAATAGGTAGTTGCGGTGGTTAATTTTACGTGTCAGTTTGGCTAGGCAAGGGGTGTTTTTTAGGCAGCTTTGTAGTCACTTGTTATATAGCAATGGAAAACAAATACATTCTCATTCTCATTCTCTTTCTAAAGGGTTAATCTCTTCATGTTACTATCCTGTTTAAAATATTTCATGGATTCCCCATTACCTATAAGATAAAGATAAAGGCTGTTAAATTCCCTTGCGACCAGACATCGGCACTTCTGCTGCGTCTTCCCACCCCCGACTCCATCCTGACTGAAAGGTTGCAGATGTTTAAACACATTTTACGTTTCCCTCCAGGATTTTGCACTGCCTGAAATAGGCCACCTCCTTGTTGATTATCTCACTTACTTTTTGGGCATCAGCTCAGGAACTATATCTCCTGCAAGCATTTCCTTGGGCCTTAAATTTAAGTGTACATCCTTGGGCTCCTTCCTGAATCACCTTTGTCATGCCATCTTGTTATAATCTCTTGACTCACACATCTTGCCCCGCTAGACCACCAGCTCCTGGCAGGCGGGACCATCGCTAATTACCGCTGAACCGTTGGGCTCTCTGTCACCATCGGCGGAATAAAAATAACCAGACTCCTCCTTGCCATTCTTCCACAAGGCTCAGCTACCCTAAAGCAAAACTCCGGCTTGCTCCAAGCACCTCCTGCAGGAACTCTCGGGCCAAGGCAGAGAAAACGACCCCTTGGAGACGGCATCTGCACCCTCTCTGGACCGCCTACACTTGGACTTGGTCAGGAGCCCGAGGCTAGAACAGGACGGCACGAGCCCAGGGGAACCCTGCAGGAAGGAGAGGAACTAGCTTATCCTCTCTTGTCTTCCCGGGGCTGTTGCTTTCCCCCCCCTCTGAGGGGGGGGGGGGGGGGGCTCACATACATGGACAAGACAAAAGAATAGCTTCAGGAGTTTTATTCTAGATGATGAGATAAGCCACAGAAGCCCGAGGAGAGGCATGGTCATCAGTGATGCCACCAAATGGGTGGCTTGGGACAGGCGGTAGTCCCCTGACCTTATAATCTCCAGCAGCAACTCCCTCTCCAATATCCCTTGCTATGGACTAATGATATTATCCAATCTCATATAATAGTACTACGTAAACACAACTCCAGTTGGCACCTCCAACTAGATTGCGGCTCCTGTTTGGGACTTTGGGAGCTGCTGTAAGCAAATGAGGGCAGAACCCCCAGTTCTCCCTCAGTACCACCCCAACTAGATTCTGCATCTCCATCTTCCACCGTCACAGACCCCAGAGACATCCCTTTGAAGAGTCCCCCTGTCAGATCTCTGCCAGTAACCCAGTGGTGAATGAACACAGCTGTCCCATCACCCAGATAGCTGCTTCTCGAACTTTTCCCTCATTCCTACTGAAATATTTGTCTGGTTAAGGAAGAAGCTTTGAATGAAATTTAAAAAACAAAAAACACAGCTAGCTAATCATCTGTATGCTGAATATTAGCCCATCACAATAGAAAACTCCCAGTTAAAACAACTCATAATGAAAATGCAGCAAGACCCTTAACTGTAGCAATGCTAATGCTCACCTCTATTATTATAATAATAGGGGTCTCAAATGGAGCTGTTGAGCACAGTGGCTGCCCCTGACTAGAATTCAACCAGAAAGATCAAGAGAGAGCCCTAATTGCCTTTCTTCTCAGATCAAACAATTGACTTAATTCTCCAGGCCTACACACCGAAATGTGTTTGAGGAGATTCAAATAGGTTACTGTAGAGGATTAAGGTTTTCTCTGCAGATTATACTTTTATGCCCTGTAGTTCATTGCTTGAAGTGTTAAGTAGTTTTGTCAAAATAAGCAGGGCTGGAAGGGTTTTTAGAATCTTACAAATCACCCACTCTTGCTGATTAACACAAGGGATGTCTGTTTTTTTCCCCTCTCTGTCTTTATTATTATTATTATTATTATTATTATTAATTTAATGGTTGAGGCTTGGGGGCGGGGAGAAATTAAGCATATGAAAGATTAGCTGGAGCTTGCAAGAGGCATCACAGATAAGAGCAGTACAAGTGTGGGGGGTTATTGTGTCTCGTCTTTCAAAAATTGTTTCACAAAGTTATGCGGCTGAAGAAGCCACATAAAGAGAAGGGATTTTCTTGGGAACGCTTAACTGCCTGAAGTGAAAGTCCAGAGGGGCTGTGAAATCAGACCCTTGAGGCTTCTCCACAGTGCTGTGCTAATCAGGGTTATTTTACTCGCTAAGACTTCATTTCTGCTTAGAGAAGTTGGAGGCAAAATAAGCTTTCGTTTTCTTAAAATAGACTATTCCCAGGAAAGGGCACTTGTAGGGATGTCTTCAGGGACATTCTGTCCTTGGTTGCACAGGTGGCTCAGTGGCCCTCCCGGTCCCCCCCCCCCCGCCTCGCCCCCCGCCCCGGGAGTTCGTTCCTCCCTAATCAAAGGGCTGTTCGGTGCGTTTGCGCAGGTCGTTAGCTGCCATCGCCCTTTGCAAAGCTGCATTCAGTAGCTTCACTGATGTTGCGACCTTGCGCACCATACCTAGCAAATGTAAACTGCGTGCGAGGTAAAGCCCTGATAACGACTGGACATCCTCAGGCTTGCCGGCAAGGAACCACGGCAAGTCTGGTTTTTGACCCACATGGCTCAGTGACGGTCACTCTTGGGTCACCTCTTCAGTTTTTGCCAAACTCAGCTCCATGCCCTGGGTCTTGGCAGGTGCCAGGGAGATTATGCCTCTTGGTTTGATCTGTCCTCTCTGTCGTGGGTCTGGCCCCACTTTCCGCAGCCACGGCTATCTTCCCATGTGTACGAAATCGATCCAGAGACAGCAGCACTTGCCAATACTTCCAGACGGCCGGTGGGGACGCTCACAGAACCACCACGGTCCCCAGTGTTCCGTGGGCCAGAGAGCTCAGGGGTCATTTCTGATCCCATCACCGCCCTCATCTCCATCCTTCCCCCGCCACCCCCAGGAGGACGCTTGCTCGCAGACCTCAAGGAAGTCAGGCTGTAAGTGCTGGGATGCGAGATAGTCTGGACAAAGCACAGGAGATGTGAGGAACCAAAGGCCTGGAAGGAAGGCGAGACTGAGGGGGCCTGCAGTTCTTGGAGGCTGGGAGCAACCTGCCCTGAGAGAGGAAGATGAGCGGCTGAGCGGAGGAGGGCAGGGAGGGGTGGAGGTGGCGCTGGAGAAAACTCCGGTGGAGCACTAGGGGGTCCCAAGTGCTGTGTGTTCTGCATTGTAGACTCCCTCCTGTCTCCCTGGAGGGAGCATCAGAACCCTCTGTTGCAATAGAGTAAATGGTGTTGGGTCCAGTGCCCAGACTGCCCACGCAGGGCAATGAGACCCCACACACCACCTCCTTGTATGTGGGCACATCTCCAAGGGCACTGACGAACTGGCTTCTTCCACTGCTAGGTTTTTACATCTCTCTTTTTCTCTCTGCCACATTTCCTTTTTTTTTGGCCATTCGCATCCTCATGGAGTCCTAAATGGACCCATCTGCTCTCTCAGTCCCCAAGCCTCAGTCTTCTCTGTATATAGAACATCTCTCCTGTAGAGTCTCAGCACAAATGAAGTCTCTAGGTGGCATGGCAGCGTTCAAACTGATGAGGACCTTTGAGTCCCTTGGACTCCAGAGCAGAATGAGTGCTTTAAGACAGTGGTCAACAAACTTTCTGCGTAAAGGGCCAAATAGTACGAATTTTAGGCATTGCAGACCAACAGGCAAAAATCAAGAAAATGATGTAGGTACTTATAGAATAAGAACAAATAAATTCTCACAAAATTCTTTATTGGTAAAATGAAAAACTATAGACACTGAACTTTGAATTCCATATAATTTTCACATGGCACAAATGTGATTCTTTTGATTTTTTCCCCCCAATTATTTAAAATTGTAAAACCTATTCTTAGCCTGTGGGATGTATGATAATGGGGTGGATTTGGCTCACTGGCTATAGTTCACTGACTCCTGTTTTGAGAAGAATGAAAAATGTCACTAAAAAAAGAAGCTGCACTCATGCACCCTGTTCCATCTCTACAGACTTATTTGTAATGATCTGGGTAAAAATGCTGGTCATCAGAACCTCAGTTCCAAAATCAATGGCCGTGATTCATGACAGGTAGGCAAAGGGACAGAGTTATAGAATTTCCTAGTGTCCTTCCAGATAACTGCCACAGGCCCAAATGCCTTTGTAATGAATGCTGGCATATCCCTTAAGCACGCATCCTTTGTCAGGCATGATGCTTGACACGGTGGCGATCTTACATTTTGATGCAATAACACATGGTTTTCAAAGCACTACAAAATCTCATCAAATCTAAACAACCCAATGGGTGGAAAGGGTGGTTATTATCCTCATTTTATGATTGAAAAGAAGCTTAACAAAATCAAGTCTTCAAGAAGTTGGGGAGCTACCTAAGATCAGGGATCCAGTAGAGGGTGGAGATCAGACCTCAGGTGTTGCTAGGAGGAAGGGACAGAGCAACAAAGACAAACTTGGAGCTTCAGGTGAGAGGAGCAATAAGCAGCAGAGAAAATAAAATAATCCTACTAACATTAAAAGCATATATTAAGATGAAAAAACACTCCCTCTTTGAATACTTCCAGAAATATTTAACCTTGTTTTATTGTAACCTAAAAGCATATCTTAAGACAAGAGGCTCTAAAGCTTCAAGGTAATAATTATACTTCCAAAAGCAGTCCCAGGATGCTTCTAAGGGCCGGTCCCTAGAACGCGTGTTTTGTTATTACCATACGTGCTAGTCTTAAGGCCAGCGGCAAAGAGAATGGTAAGGAAATCACAGGGCACAGGTTGACCCTAAAGGAAAGCATGAATTGGGGGACACAAAGGTGGTGATCATGACCCTTTCTCTCAACCGAATGAGATCACAGAGCCTGGGACTCTAATGAGCTGCGGCAGGTTAGTGGTGTAGGCTGTCCTGCTGCCCACTTACAGCCGGCTCCCTTCTGGCGAGAGGTCAAGGAAGCGGGGACAGCCTGCTGCTGCTGTCTGCTTTCTGTCACAGCCACACGGTGACATCACACAAGTCCAGAGTCCTTTGAACGTTGCCCTCAGGAAGTGTCACTTGGTGACAGAACTGATGCACGTAGAGGGTAGTGGGTAAGAGTGAGAGCTCCTGAGCTGCAGTAGACTGGGTTCAAATCCCAAGTCCTCCCCTTATTGGCCTCAACCTTGGGGAGCTTGCCTTTGTGTTGTTCATAGTTTATAAGGGACTATTACCCTATTAGCATTGGCTTGTGGGGAGCACTAAATGAGATAATGCATATGAAATGCCTGGCACATAGCAGGTGCACAATAAACGTGCACTGTTGTTATGGGTGTTATTTATTAGGCCCAGCAGCAAACCTGAAATGGCTCATACTCTGGAGAGGCAGCTCAGAGGCAGAAGAAAAAAACACTGGGCTGGGATCTCAAAAACTTGGGTTGCACGTCAAATTCTGACGCTTGCCAGAGGTTAAGTAATCTGAGGAAGGCCACTCATAGAGCCCGGGTTGCCTCCTCTCAGAAATGGACTTACTAATGTCTATTTTACAAGGTCATTGGGAGGATTAACTAAGACAGGGTGTGAGATTGCTTTATATATTATTATATAGTTCCACAAAAATGTTCATAGCAATATCTCTAAACACAGTAATGCATAGGTATTTATATATATATATATATATATATGTATATCACATCTCATTCCATAAAAGACTTGAGATGTTCTGCAAACCTCAAGCAAAGCTCAAACCCCACATCAATAAAAAGAATCCACACAAAATAATGAACCATAAACATGACTTAAAAATGAGGACCCAGGAATAGGTAAAAGTAGGAACAAAAGATCCAGGAGAAATAAGCATTCAAAATTGTAGGTCAGAAGATTTTTATCTACTCTTCACACTGAATATTCAATTTATCTCTTAAGTATTCTGAGAGTCAAAGGGAAAAGAGGAGATGTGCTTTTTCATTCTTAGTGAAAAAAAATACATCTCTTTCGTGCCCTCTCCTCCTCTCCCCCCTCCATTCTTCAAGAGAAGCCGTAGTTTGCAATGCTTACTACAACCTTGTCAAGGTAAGTGCTATTTATAAATGAACAAACCAAGGCTCAGAGAGGTTAGCTAGCCTGCCTAAGGTCACGCAGTTAGTAAGAGGCAAGGTAAGGATTCAAATTCAAGTCCAAAGGCACCAAAGCCTTGCTCCTTCCACTGTGCTATAAGTAAAGTTGTTCAGCAGGGATCCCTCCTGAGCTGTAGCAGCCAAGGACACAGTTTCCTGGAGAGTTAGCTGGAGTCTGTCTTGGTGCCCCAGCTTTCTGCTCAATGTGCGACTCAGTAGAAAATTACTTCTGCGAGGCAATATATGCAAAAGTAAACCGTCTCGTTGTGTCAATGCTGGGCCAGCAGAACCAGCCTTCGTGGAGGGTGTGGATTGGAAATGCCGAGGAAAGAAAGAGGCAGTTAGCCCTCCGTGAGCTCATAAATGGACTTGGCCGGGGACACCTGCAGAGGTGCCCTCCTCAGCCAGTAAGTGCTGAAGGCTCGTACGACATAAACATGAGCAACAGCACAGAATCTCACAAGAAGATGCTCAGAAACAAGAAAGAATTTCAGCTCAGCCCTGAGGGGCAAGAACAGTGGTAGAGCACATTCATCCACAGGATGGGAACAAGGCAAGAGGAGGAGGAGGAAAACAAAGTGATTCTCGAAGTCCCAAGCAGCCAAGCCTTTTATTAAGGTCCGGTAACTGATACCACAACTCCGTTGTTCAGAATTCCCAGTCATTGTAAATAAGTGAAGTTCAAGTTTACTATATAGTATAAAGTATATAGTTCCCACTGGTTGTTTTAATAGACCCATAAAGTCCTGAGTTAAGGAGCTCCTCCAGGTGCCATCATATTGATATCTGGACTGGAGGAACCTACTCATTATTGCAGCCCAGACTCAGTGACACCCGTGATTTTCACAAGGTTTATATCTCTTCGGGTGCCTATAGATTATGTTAGCATGGATTCCAAAGTGCATTTTGTGGTAGGTTCATAACAGGGTCACTGAGTGACTGCAAGTGCAGTGTCTTCAAGTGACATTCCTACAGCAAGTGTGGCATCTGGTCTTGCAAGCCTTCCCCTCTACGGTCTCTTGATCAAAGCCGAGGGCTTGGCACCTACGGTACAGTTGGGAAGGCAGTCCTGCGGAAGCCAAGACCACTTGATTCTATTCTCTGCTTTCTGCTGTCAAGTTCGATCAAAGGATAGACTTTATGTGCCGCTGGGTCATATATTCTAAATAACTGTCCATGGACATTGCTTTTCTAAACCTAAAGTTTTGGTAAGAATTGGACAGCTGACAGTTTGGTGTTGTATTTTTGGACACTGTCTTTTAAAGAGAGACAGTATGGCAATTGAGGGTGGAAGTATGTTCTTTGGAAATAAAAAAATAAATGGATGGCCATTTTATACTACTTTACAAAATGAGAGTAGGCAAAATATGCTGTCTACTTGGATTGATAGCCATTGGACCACTGCATGGAGGCCAAATGCAGGAAACTAGCGTAGTTCTTAGGAACTAGTTCTGGGGCTTTTCTGGTACTTGAAGAAAATGATTAATTAAGTCCTGAAAATTTTACGCTATAGAGCATGGAAGAAGCTTTGGGCCTGTAAACAATTGTTGAGCAATTCTTTCTAGTTCCCCTCAATGACCACATAAAACCCGGTTAATATGCCCACAGATAAACACAGTTTTGATCAAAGCAGTGTTCTGGTGAGACCTCCAGGATGCATTAATTAAAAGACATACTCGTTTTAGCTTCTAAATAAATGTACCTGTTGTATGAGATAATCGAATATGACCCAATTACATTTTGGACAATATCTGCCAAAAATTATTTTAGATGGGCCCTATAATTAATTAATTAGAGGTCCTCTAAATCAGAAGGGTTTGTTTGTTATCCAATGTAATTTGGAAGAATTTTGGCCATAAATCCCTGGCTGTGGGGATTATTCATCTTTGGTCATGGTATTTCAGAGCGGGAGTTGCTGTATTTAGGAGAGGGCCCTAAATGGAACCCTTGCCTCTACTTGGCATGACAAGCATTCTCGGACAGGACCCCTGAAGGAAGATATCAGGGGTGACCATGACAAAAAAGAAACACGAGGGGACATTTCCCAGGCCCAACATTACCCAAACGAATTGGAAAAACATGTAGTAAGTCTAGATGTATCAGGCTTCGCAAGTAAGTCAATAACCACTCTGCTCACGGAACTCTGGTTTTGACAGTAAGGTTGTAATGGTTACATATTATATTTCTCTCCTTTTTGTTCACACATTTTTGCCCAGCGAAGCTACCACCAGCATAACTAGACATGAGAGAGTCTTTTCAGACTAGACTCTTCTCAGACACTAGAAGGGAGAGCTTATCAAGGAAGGGCTTCAGGTAGATGATGGCCTTCGGGAAGCCCGGTCTGCCGTCAATAAACAAATGTCGTCTTCGTCCTTTGGGATGCCGTGTGGTTACCGAAGGAATGTAATATCCCACTTATCTGCCTTACATCTTCCACTGAAAAATATCAACTTCAAAACACAGGTCTGGCTCAGAAGTGAGTATTAAAAAGCCTCACCTCAGAAACTCTGCCCCAAATGAAACCATGTATTTACTTCCTTAGTTCTTCTCTCAGATTTATTGGATCTTCTGGATGAGGGCTTCTTAAACACATGAGGCTGGCTTACCCCGCTCTTCAGATGAGAAGCAGTGTGCTGAGACAGGAAGAGAAAGCAAATGTCTCAGTAATAGCTAGAGATGTGGTCAGAGCCAGTGAAATGTTAAGTTCAGAAGTAATAACAATAAAAAAACCAATTCTAGACATGGAACCATATTTTATATAAGAATAAAATATTGTGTATTCATGATAACAATCCTGAATCAAGATCTGGCCAAAATGCTGTTTTCCAGGGCACAAAATAATAAATGTTAAAATTGAGCATAAAATATATTTGTAAGCTCAAAATAAAATATTTTATCATGAAGCAGATTTTATCCTATGAAGGAAAACAAGTTTGCACCAAAGACCAAACAATAAGAGAATAATGAAAAAAAAAATAAAGAAAAGGAAAACACTGATTTAATAGCAACTGCTTTCCATAAGTTGTTACAGAAAGCAAACATCAGGCTTCTCACAAAATCCGGATCATAGAAGCTCAACGTGGCACATGTTACTTAGAAGAGATCACTGGCCATTAGGCTTTCCATCAAGGAAGAACCACCAGGCCACAAGCCAGGAAGCTCAGGACACAACGCCACTCTTGGGAAGATGTATTTGTACATCTACAAGAAGAGGGGCCTGCACAATGAAACACGGGCATGAAGCCAGCAGCACTATGGAACTCTGTGGGGTGCTACAGGCTATGCTGAGAGTGTGCTGGGTGGAAACCAGTTGTATAGTATACAAGTCCATATATGTATGGTTCTGAACATTTAGGAGGGGAACCAAGTCAGTGTAAAGAGAGCAGTGCAGGCAGACCAAGGTTCCTCTTCCTTCTCATGTTCACCCATCGGCAAGGGCTAGGGGAGTTCATTTGAAGATGTGTGAGTTAAATTGGGATCATGCCATGACAGCCACTGTTTTTGTTCAGTGACTAGGGTGTAGAAATGAGGGGCTGTGTTTAGTTTTCCCTATTTTTGAGTCTGTGGAAATGTATGCTCCATTTCTGAAAGGTTTTCATTAAGATGTATTTAGAATAATAAAAAAAAATTTTGGACCTTTATAGAGGTAATACTGTATAGTGGTTATATGTTCGATGAAACAAGTTCAAGTCTTGCCTTTGCCTCTTATTAGCTGTATGACTCCAGGCAAGTTTGAATGAATCCTGAAATAGGGGACAGGTTTGGAGAGGCAGAGGATAAGTCCCCACCTGGCCAGCTGGAATTTATAGAGACTGCCAAAGCAGCTCTTCTCCTGTGGGCAGAGAACCCCTCAAAAGGCATTGTTTCTTTCTGCTGCTTCTCAGAAGTCTCATCCTCTCTCAGTCTCAGTTTCCCTGAGAAAAAGGCCAGGAAGTGCAACAGTTAGAGAGACTGACCTTAGGCTGCATGAGAAATAAGGACCATTTCCTGTCGACTTCCTATTGCTTCAGCCACACTGGATTCTCAGAGTAGAGCCGTTTGGAGAGTAGGCTGGACTGAGAGTGTTTCTTGAGGCTAGTTAAGGCTGAAGTCAACAACCTCCTACTCTGGTTCTCTTCCTTCATGGTGGGGTCTAGAGAACCTCCACTTTCCCTTCTGTCTCCACATTCTTTGAGTTCATTTGTCCTTTCCTTGCCCGTAATCTTAAATGCTGCTGCCAGGGTCATCAGAGGCAGGAGGCAGCTGGGCCTTTCAGACCTAGTGTGCCGTCTTCAGCTCCTACCAGTGGATGGACATGTGAGAATCAGGGCTGCCTAGCTCCTTGCCCTGCATGACAGAACACCTGTTCCTGGGGAACACCTGGTGGCTTGCCATGACTCTGTTCACATCCTGGAACTCACGTCTCATGACTTGGTCATCTCTGGTCTGAACCCCATGGCCTTGGCCTTGGAAAATCCACGTGGTCACATTCCTTAGCCAGTGGCTCCTTTGTTGCTGGCCAAGGTGCTGATCATGTGGGGGGCAGAACTCCAAAGTCTTCCCACAAATGCAACTCCTGCAAGGGAATGGAGCTGGGCACTTGTCCTGATTGGACGACCCAGTAACCTCCTGCTCCTTGGGAAGGGCAATTGTCACTATGTTTCTGGGGCCTCCAATGGTGATTCCCCCTTTAGCTGGGGTTGGGAAGGGAGAGTGGGGTAGGTGCTCTAAGGGCAACACATTCAGCAAGAGCATGGAGTTTCATTTTGGGTAGAGGCACAGATGGGGTGGAGGATGAGGAGCTTGGGGTTAGGACACAGGAGACATATGGTTGGGAAGGACCATAGAGACTACCAAGGCAGCAAGAAAGGCTAAAGAGTAGAGGTAAGGCAGAGGTGGAAGATAGGGCAAGGGATGGGGCCAGTAGGGTTTAATCCTGGACTATGGCAGAGAAACCTGTAATGATGGAAGGAACATCAGGGTTGGGGGTAGGGTACTTGGCCAGGAAGAGTCTTCTAGATGTTGCAATATCATACATGGCAGAGAGTCCCAGGGAGGAACTACTGGGGAAAGACAACAGCAGAAAAAAAAAAAGTGCCTTTTGAGGGAATCTCCTCCCATAGGAGAAGAGCTGCTTTGGCAGGCTCTAGAAGTTCTAGCTGGCCAGGTGGGGCTGTAATCTTATGTGGGGACCCATCCTCTACCCTCTTTCTGTAAGTGCATAATAGCTATCTGAACTGTTACTCTATAAGGCAAAATCCTTGTTTTCTTTTTTTTTTTTTTAAAGATTTTATTTATTTATTTGAGAGAGAGAGAATGAGAGAGAGCACATGAGAGGGGGGAGGGTCAGAGGGAGAAGCAGACTCCCTGCCAAGCAGGGAGCCCGATGTGGGACTCGATCCAGGGACTCCAGGATCATGACCTGAGCCGAAGGCAGTCGCTCAACCAACTGAGCCACCCAGGCGCCCATATTTTATTTTTTTTTTAAAGATTTTATTTATTTATTTGAGAGAGAGAATGAGAGAGAGAGAGAGAGCACATGAGAGGGGGGAGGGTCAGAGGGAGAAGCAGACTCCCTGCCAAGCAGGGAGCCCGATGTGGGACTCAATCCAGGGACTCCAGGATCATGACCTGAGCCGAAGGCAGTCACTTAACCAACTGAGCCACCCAGGCGCCCAAAATCCTTGTTTTCAAAGAGTTTACAATTTGGCTGATGATATATCATGCTCACTCAATGGAGGGTTAAATGAAAATCTAGCAGCACAGAGTAAAGTGACGAGTAAGTGGTATTCAGAATGAATGAGTGTTCTAAAAGGAATAAATGAAAATTGGTCATCCCCATCAAAGTCTGTCAAGAGGAAGGGAGTTTTATCCAAATGATTTCTAGTCTTTTGGTGTTATTGGTAAGAGCACCACATGGGCAGATGTCAGCTTCAGAAGATATGAATAGCTACTCAATTAGATGAACAAATAAGTGATTGAATGATCTTATCAAATATTCAATTAATCTGATTCTTCCTCACTTTTCTTCTTCTCTTTTTATACTCACCAAGCGTCCTTTTGATTATAACTTAGCATTCCTTTTAGATTTGTCTACGGAGAGACAATGACTGATCATAGATGTCTTAAATATTTTAGTCTCTACCACAAGAATATCCTACTGTAAAATAATAAACTGGCATTCTGGTTTCCTACATTATACTCATGAGTTTGGCTAATGGAAAAGATCCACTTTTGGTTTCTGAGGCTATCGGACACTGGATGGTGGTCAATTTGCTGGCACAAAAACATCTTTGTGTGAGGTTTCTTGAGGATAACCTTGCCATAGGTTGAGTAAGTGCTGTGTGCAGCTTGATTGTGAAGGGTGTTAAGTGACAATGCGATGAGCATTGAGTTTATTCCATAGGCATTTGGGTGTGGGTCAGGTCAATGAATAATTACTGAGCACTTGCTACTGGAGAGGCACTGTTCTGTGGGAGAGGAAAGCATGGAATCTACGATTTAGTAGGGAAGGCAGCTCCTCACAAAACCATTTATGATGAACACTGAGCTAAAGGTAGAAAATAGACTTCAGGGAGGAAGTGGCTTTCAAACTGGGCCTAAAAGAGGAAGGATAACTTTAACTGGCAGGACTAGGGGAAAGACCATTTTAAGATATGGGAGCAACCTAAGAGATGACAAAAATCCCTTGTACCTGAAGATGGGTGATGAGTATGGAGAGGAGAAAGGCTAGGTGAAGCAGAAATGATCTTGACCAATGGGCTATCCTGTAATGGTGGTTTGTGAACAGGCAAGTGATACAAATAGATTATATTTCTTTTAGAAAAAAGTTAAAGGATTATGAATAATGAATTTGAAAAGGACATTTGGGAGGAGAAATATACATTATAAGACAGTGTTATATATCAGATGAAAGATGAAGAAAAGCCTGAATTACGGATATAAAGGGAAGGCAGTGGGAGTGGAAATCAAAAAGCAGGTTTAAGGGCAGAGTTTTTAATGGTGGCCGAGGGGCCCCTACAAGTCCCGTGGATGACCTAAGGGGATGCATGAACCTCGAAAGCTGTGTGTCAAATTTTGTGGGATTGCAATTGTGAATTTAACTGGAAAAGAATTCTGTTAGCCCACATCCCCCAACAAGCGGATGACAACATGCTATTAAACATTTAAGAATTTTCATACGGGAAGTGCCTGTGGGGGAAAATGGGGAGGGAACGGGCAGGGGCTGGGAAAACACTCACAGAAGGAAAGAAGAAAGGAAGCTTTGGTGGAAGATTTTTAGAATGCTATGCCACCTAAAGAAGGTTCAGCAAAGCCGTGGGTAAATCCTCCCGCCAAATTACTGGTTGAAGGAGTCCCTACTCTCGCAGGAATTGGCCATACCTTAGTGTTCCTGCTGTGTTTAGTAATTTTCTAGGCACAGTTTGTCAGGAGCATAGCTGGGGCACAAATGCAGCAGCTCTGTTTCCAAGCACAGAAGCGGGGGTGGTTGATCAGTGACACTTTGGCAGTTGGAGATCTGAGAGGTTCATTCTCAAGACCACCACAAGGGCACACAGCCTTTATTGGATTCCCAAGAGGTTTTTACCAAAATAGGGTTAAAACATTACCTTTTTAGAAAATGTTGAGGTAAAACTAATAATATATGCAAATATTTTTCTGCATACCAGAAGAATGGGGGTGCCATTGCCTGATGCATAATGTGCAGGATGAGGCACAGCACAAGAAAATGTGTTGTTTCTGCCATGTTGTGTTTGAGATGCTGGTGAGAGCCCATTAAATATCTGCTGAGCAAACAGAAAGCTCAGATGGCGCAGTCTCAGCTGCGACTCTATGAAAGAGAGCGTTCATACAATAATTGAGGCAACAGTGGAAACAAGAGAAATGAATGAGGTTCCCTCAAGAAGAGTATAGACTGAGCAGAGCAGAGGGTTAACTGTTTTTGTTTTAGATGGAGGTACTGTATCGGTCCTCATACATGGTTGAGAGAAGCCAGGGTAAGAGTGAGGAAAGAGTGGTCCCAAAGGGAAGGAGATGATCACTAAAGCACTTGTATCCTAAAAGCAATGAGGACAGGCTCTAAAAAATAGTGGGGTTGTCAAAAATGCCAAATGCTACCGGAATATTAAGTTGGGAGAGGTCCAAGAAAGATAGTCTTATTTTAAGAAGAAAAGAATCATGAAACAGAGACCTCATGTTATCACTATATTACCTCTGTGTTTGGTATCTCCCTGCATTTTTGTGAAGAACTATTCACTACATTCAATTCCTTCTCAACTCCAAATCATAAAGAAGTGGGTGGAGTCAGGAAGGTTGCTGGAAGAATCAGGGTCTATCACAAAGAAATGAATGGCGCTATTTGTGTATGTCTGAGGCATTTTTTTTCTCTTTCTCCTTCTTGAGAAGTTGTCACTCAAGCCCCACAAAACAAAAACTAAATAATCAGTACCTATACATCTATTTTATATTAAATATTTTAGATCTACTACTGCATATTTGTTTTTGAATGTTTACAATAGCATTTAAAAAAATAGATGATTGGTATCCTCTTCCATCGAATTCAGTTTTGAAAAATATATTTTCTAGGGTGAAGATATTTTTCCCCATGTAATATTGGGACTAGAAACTTATACTATTGTCTGAGAGTTCAGAAATGCTTCTCGGTGCCAGTTATTTATCCACATTGTTTGATGACCAAGACTCTAATTTCTATAAAGCAGAAGTGTGTGGAGGATTGATTCAGTGTTGTCCATTTGAACAGCATGTCTTGTTTTTGGCAAGATAGTAGTTTTAATTTTCTCCACTGAGTAGATTTTTGTTACATGATTTTTGTTCTGGGAATATTTTATTTCTAGGGTGAAATTTATAGTTTTAACTGTTCAGGAAATGCAAACTTTGTACTGTAACATATTTCCCCTTTCCTCTTACTGCTAGAGCATTACTCAATACTTAATTGTAATAATGGCTTAATCTTAGTCCTAGTAAGTGCCTGGTGTAGTATATACTTGGTGAATTACTGAATGAATGGATGATCAACTCAGTTCTATTTCTGAAACAAATGTCATATTTTACATTACACTCCAGCTGGTAAATTACTTCGGGTTATCTCGGAAGTAGACTGAGAATTAATCTTGAATTCAATCTATAAAACAAAGAAGCAAACTGCACCTACCAAAAAAAAAAAAAAAACCCAAAAGGAGACATTGAGTTTCTTTGATTTTTTCACGACTTAACGTAACATAATGTCGTCTATAAGAGTACAACTAATGTTGGTTTCATCTTTAAGGAAGGTCAAGAAGAAAAATCACCATTTCACCATTTTTAGTTAATATTTTGAATTGGTTCAAAGAAATAAGGTCGAAGCATCGTCTCTGAAGTCAGACAGATTATATAAAACTTGCTAATGTTGTGACCTTGGAAAGCTAAATAGCTTCTCTGAATTTCAGCCTCTTTGTAGAACTGAAGCAATAATGCCAGATATCTTCTAGGGTAGCTTATGAGTTAAATGAGATGAATTATGGGAAGCCCTGGACATATGATCAGTTAAGTGTTCTGAGGACTTCAGATCCCCCCCTCCCTTTCCTGTGAGTATCACCATGAGCAGAAATTCAATTATGGGAGAAGAAAGGCAATCAAGGAACACTCCACTTTCGTAGCTCTTATAAATCAAGAACATATATATTTATGAGTTACATTTTAGTGTGCTTACCAGAGAAAATGAAAACAACAAAAAGAAAAAGCAGGTACAAAATCTCACTGTTCCCTTGTATTCTCATGACTGTAAAATGTCTATGGGTATTTTTTGTTTGGCATTTAAAATCGGGTGTGTGTGAGTCCTCCGAGAAAGTCCACAAACCACTCACCCGACTTCAGGTATTGACATTCCTGTGAAGAACTGATATTTTTTATAGGATTATTACTCATCATGACTGAAGTTCAATAGATAAATTAAAAACACAGCCACTCCTCAGCCCTGGAAGTGACTCAGTTCTCAAGTAATGCTCTGCGTTCACTTCGAGATGGGCTTAAAGATGCCCTGAATCAGAAATGCTCATTGTCAAAGTGGCCTCTGGACCGTTCCCAGAAGAATTTGTGGGTTGTCTAATAGAACTACACAGGCATTTGGCTGAGTGCTTTCTGGAGCTTGTCCTGCAAATTCCTGTAATTTGCACCAGGTCACTTGTTATCCATTTTAGCTGACTGAACAGTTTGAATCACGGGTGTGAAAAGGCAGTAGTTAGCAGAGACCTTCCAGGAATGTGCTCTTGCCATCCTGATCATGTGTAAGCAGGGCCATGAACTACAACAAGCTCTTCACTTCACTTTGCGCACGCACGCACACACACACACACGCACGCGCATGTGCTTTAAGAATAGTTATCGAAGACTATGGACTCTGAGAAACAAACCGAGGGTTCTAGAGGGGAGGGGGTGGGGGATGGGTTAGCCCGGTGATGGGTATTAAGGAGGACGCGTGTTGAATGGAGCACTGGGTGTTATATGCAAACAATGAATCATGGAACACTACATCAAAAACTAATGATGTATTGTATGGTGACTAACATAACATAATAAAATAAAATTTAAAAGAATAATTATCAGTTGCTGTGAAAACTGCCTTACAGTGAGAATCTGAAACAAACAAACAAACAAACAAAAACATATCTAAGCCTGCCTGGAAAATACTTCAACTAACTGAAAGCAAACACTTTAAACTCTAATGGGTCTCCAGCCTTGTTTTGGATATTTTCTGTGTTCTTTTTAGATCGATGAGAGCTTAAACAGTTCAGTGTTTGTTCTCTATCTATGTACATTGCGAATGTGGTGTTCAGGTACTTATTTTCCAGTTTAGCATTTCACTAATAGTCTGTTATTTTCCGCCTAGGTTGCTTTGTGACAGTCCCATGCAGAATTTCCTCTTGTATGGTCTTTTCTCTTTTAGATATGTCTTATTATACATTAAAGAGTAATGAGATAAATAGGTGCCATGAAGTTACTGTAGGGAATAAGTGCCCAGCACAACCTTGCAAATAAGTAGTTGCTCTCTCACCTGGAGAGCTTTAAAAATATGTCCACACTGGAGACGTTTTAAAGGGCTGATTTAAAAAAATCTTTACTTAGTATTGCATCTATACTGTTCTCACAGAAGCTTTGTTAAAACTCTACTTATCATGAATACACGTGGGTGTTTATAGAAAAAGAAAGTGAATATGAAATGGTTTTCCTATTGGGCATGTTTCATGCATGTTGTAAAACACAGAAGTGACCAGAAATGCTAGATTTCTTTTTTTTTTTTTAAGATTTATTTATTTATTTTAGAGAGAGCGAGCAAGGGCAGGAGGGGCAGAGGGGAAGGGAGAGAGAATCTCACGCAGACTCCGGGCTGAGTGTGGATCACCACATGAGCTGAAATCAAGAGTTGGTCACTTAACCGACTGCGCCACCCAGGCAACCCAGAAACACTAGATTTCTGAAGGGGAAGCCAGCCGCTCAGCTCAGAGCCCTGAGGAACGGTGTGGTGAGAGGCAGACGTGCTATGACGTGAACAGCTATCTGCTGCTGCCATCAGGGCAGGGCACTTCCGGGGGGTGGGGAGGGGTTATTGCAGGAACCCTGGGGACCTGACCCTCTAGGGTGGAAGGAATCATCTGTGGCTCACCGTTTAGGAAAAGGGATGAGGCTAGCTGCCAGCTGGGCCTTCTACATCCTCTGTTGTTAGGAGGTGCTTCATTAGAGCAGGAGGTAAAAGGATCCACCTACAATTCCAGACACTATCCTTTGCTTCCTGCTGACGTGTCCTATAGAGCTGCCACATGGTCTGTGGCATTCTCTGACCTCTGTGCTGCATGGTCAGTGTCCAATCCTCAGATTCCTTCCCAGGTAAATTTGTGAAATGGACTTCTGAAGCTGGAATAACTCATTTATTACAGTCCTAGAAACTTAAAAACAATTCTTCAGAAAATCTCTCACATCTCCTCTATCCACCTGAGTATCATGGGGATTCAAATTTAGAGATTAGTTTCTCCTAAAATCAGACCTAATATTCATGTTGCTAATGAAAGAGAGTTTCCATAAGACCCATTTGTCAAACATTGCTAATGAAAGAGAGTTTCCATAAGACCCGTTTGTCAAACTCTGTTCCAATGACAAGGGCTGGATTTATAAGCTTCATAGACTACTTCAACTTTATTCCTCCTCTGCAGATTCATATATTATTTTTACAGGCCAGCAGCAAACTATGTAGCTGGATTAAAAATTAATAAATGCTATGACTGATAGGCTATCTATTTGAGACAAATTAGAAAGATCATGGTCATCATTGTACATAGCCAGTGTTTTCTTTGTTGAGTTCATACAAGCTTTAGGGGCAAAATGTTTCCAAATCCTGCCCTTAGCCATGATATGAAGACAGAGGCCATCAGTGCTCCCCAGTCCAGAAAAAAAACCAAGATGTTCAAACGATTGGAGCTTTGGTAAATTAAATCCCAAACTCAGATTTTGACTTCAACCCCATTCTCAGTTTGATGTTACTAGTGTGTGATGCATTTCTTCAGAAATGATATGCCGGGTGTGATAGAATATACTCTGTAACATACGTGCTTCAGTTTGAAGATAGAAGATTGAGCACATATTTCCCAAATACCACTGGGGAAAAAAGGATAGAAGTAGCCAACCCATAGTGAGAAGACCAAGATAAGTGGAAAGAGAGATGAACCACCAATGGTTAAGAAAGTTCAATGAGGGTGCCTGGGTGGCTCTGTCGTTAAGCATCTGCCTTTGGCTCAAGTGATGATCCCAGGGTCCTGGGATCGAGTCCTACATTGGGCTCCCTGCTCGGCAGGGAGTCTGCTTCTCCCTCTCCCCCTCCCTCTGCTTGTGTTCCCTCTCCTGCTATCTCTCTGTCAAATAAATAAATAAAATCTTTAAAAAAATAAAAAAAAAAAAGAAAGAAAGTTCAATGAATTTCTAGGAGATAGAGAATGGAACTATGTGGATGGAAGGAAGCCCAGAACATGCTATGGAAAATAGTGGTGCAAGTGGGTGCCAAGACTCTGTGTTCTGCATCGAATTGTGGGTTAAAACAGGAGTAAAGGCCACTAGTCAAAGATAATATTATGCACAGGTGGGTCTCACAGTTCTGTATGTAGGCTAGGACTTGCCTGTAAGCCAAACCAACCAACCAACCAACCAGCCAAGCAACTAACCAACCATCCAGTCCACTAACCCACCAACCAATCAGCAAGACAAAGGGCTGTTTTCTAAAACAAATATAAACTTTGAGAAAAAGTCAAGGTCCCAGCTGTGTTAGTGCCTAGAATGGAGTCCTCTTCGTTCGGCCTCTGGCTGACCTGCAGCCTGGCAGAGGCTGACCTCTCATTCATTGTAAAGCAAAACAGGCAGCTGACATATGTCATCCATGTGAACAGACTTCCCAATCAGAATTCCCTCAGAAAAGGAGAGGGCCTGTGAGGATATAGATCTACTTATACAACAGCAGAGGAAAGCCACTCTGGTTTCTGCTCTCAAATATGAATTTACATTATCAGTCATAGGACAAAATAGGATGAATCATTAGTCCTGGACAAAAGCCAGTCACATGGAAAAGAAAGATCAAGTAACCTGTATCGGCTAGGATGCATTCAGCTGTGAGTAATAGAAAACCCAACTAAAATGGACTTGAGCAAGGAAGATATTTATTTTCTCATAGAAAGAAAAATCTGAAGATGGGAGGATTCTTAAATGGAGTACCTCCACAACGTCATCAAGGACTTGGGATTTTCATCTTTCTACTCCACTTTCCTCAGCATGTTAGCGATCTCTTTCCTCGTGGTTATGGCTGGCAGGACGTATTACATGAATAAAATTGCTTTTAATTAATTAATTTTTTTTTTTTTACCGTGTGTTGCTTATTATTAGTGACACTACCTTTCCCATAAATGCTGGAGGAGATTTTTCGCTAGGGTCACATTGGATCTCACGAATTGGGTCTCACATCTATGTCTATAAAATCACTAGAAATAGGAAGGAGACTATTGTGAATGGCCTAGACTAGGGTCTCCCAACCTTGGCACTGTTGACAGTTTGGACCAGATAATTCTTTGCTGTGGAGGGTTGTCCTGGACATTGTAGAATCTTTAGCAGCATCCCTGGCCTCTACCCACTAGATTCTAGTTGTACCTCTACCCTGTTGTAACAATCAAAGATGTCTTCAGACACTGCCAAATGTCCTCAGGGGGGCAAAGCCACTCCCATTTGAGAACCACTACCTGATGGTAATTCTCAGACCTTTGATTTTGCACCAATAGGAAGTGGGCTGCAAAGTCCTATATCATTCTCGAGGAGTGGACTGTCGATGAGTCTCAAGTAGGCCATGAAAGACAATGGCCAACAATGAGTTTCCTAGAGAGCAGAACCCGGGGTAGGAGAAGGACCATCAGAGCTGCATACAGAAAGCAAAAACAAAGATCAACTTTGCTATAGTGGGATTTGATATACACAGCAAAACGGTGACCTCCGCACACCTCCCATTCTGCCATTTTCCAGATGGGTGGTGTTTGTCCTATATTGTCTTATTTTTTGGTTTGCTGTTTTTGTTTTTGTTTTTCAGTTATTCTGCTTCTGCTCTTCCATTGTATATCAGATGTATTGTTTTTTAGCATAGACTGTCTAACCCCAAGGAGAACTATCTACACCTGGCAGAGGATAATCACTTAGAGGCTGAGAACTTCAAGCTTGATGCCGCATCTGAATGAGACTCTGTGTGTGTGTCTCCCTTGGTGAAGGGATAAGTGTTTTCCACTAGTGTATGTGGATATTGACGAGCCAAAGGGAGGATTTTGGCAGATGCTGTAAATTGGATTACTCAACATCTATTTCCAACCTCCTTCACTTTATAGACTTTAGATAGAGGTTGTAAATGTACATACTTACCCAGTCACCCACACAACTAGTGGTAGCCACATGACACAGTTCTGATCAGTAAGACATAAACAGAAGTTTATGGAGGGGACTGTTCTAGGGCAGCATTTGCTTTGTTGTTAAGGGAAACAGATGCAGATGGTCCCAGCCCTTTGTTCTCTTTTCCACTTCCTCCTGCCTGGATCCCAAATGTGATTCCTGGCTCTGCAATCATGCTGCAGCCATAGGACAGCAAGCCAACATGCTTAGAATGGCACACTGGGAAAAGAGAGTCTGGATTTTCTATGATCTCATTACTATTCTATCAGTTCTGGCTTGTCTTCTGTGGACTTATTGATAATTGAATGATTTATAAGTCAGATATTTGAATCATTATAAGTCAGGTATTCTGTCATTTGAAACTGAACAACAACTGATTAATAACATGAAAGTCAAGTGAAGGAGAAAGGGTGGAAGGAAGGAGAGGGAAGCTAATAGCTTCACTTTATATACGGTGGAATTGAGATACTGACTTCTGTCTTTGGAACCTGGTCTGTGATAATATTTGGTAATTCCCCATCTACCCTCACCCCCCCTTTTTTTTTTAATCTCAAGATCTTTTCCCTGTTAAATATAGTATATTTGGCTGAGGCATTCTGGGTTTATTACCTAGAGGAAGGCTGACATAGCCACATGCCTCAATCAAGTTCTTGGCTTTTGAGATTCTAAGTATGCTTTTGAAATTCATTTTCTTGAAGTTCAAAGATTTTCAATTTGTAAGAGCCAGGCTTCTTGAGGAAGAATATGTCATTAAATTCCAGAAGTTGGGTTTTAAGTATCCAAAAATACAAATCTCTGAAGGAATTGGGACATAAAGGAAGGTGTGCCTGACGTGAGGGAGAAGGCCAGAGATTTAGGGGGCTAGGAGGAAAGCAAGAACTTGGGAAGTCGCCTGTGCTCTGTCCAGCACTCTTCACCCCAGTCCTGGGGCGGGAGAGAGTGGGCCTGAAATGTAAGAGTGAAAAGGAGCAAAGCATTCCTTTCTGCATTCAACTCCTGGAAGGCAGCAAGCCAAACGCAAACCTCTCAGAAGTCCCCTCAGTGCTTAACCGAAAGATGCCTTCACAGTGGGAATCATAGGGGGCAGGCCAAGGCAGAGCATTAGACAGCCTTGCTGAGTTTGCTCTGTCCTCATATGTCATAGAGTCAGAAAACTGCTCATGGCCCAAAAGAGGGTCAGAAAAGGGTTAGGATGGCTAGTGGATCTAAAGGGACCTCTTATCAGAACACAGATATACAATCCATATGAACTAGTAATCAGAGGTCAGGCTGGTGCTTGGATCAGCTCAGTGGATGTCCAAAGAGATGCTGATGACCAAAGATCAGGAGATGCCAAGGAGGACAGGGGTCAACCATAGATGGAAGCCTACCTCCTCCCAGAGCTCTGGCACCGCATAGATACCTCAGAAACAACCTGCACTCCCATGAACGTAGGGAAGGGAGGAATGAAATCTGACAACATAAGAGTTTACATGTAAAATGACCAAGTTTGCTTGGAATTGGTAATGATTAAGGTTTCTGCCAGCTGGTACAAGGGGATATTTTAGTCATAGAATGAAGTTAATCCTTTTTATGCCCAAGAACGTGGCTTGAGAAAATTGTAATTGCTACATAAGAAACTGAGGCATAAGTATATTATTTAAAGTAATTACAGATAAACAAGCAAATAAATAAAAATGATACATAAAATACTATAAGGAGGAAGAGGTGGGAGAGAAGAGAGAATGGTTGTAAAAGTTAATTAAAGCCTCATCTTTTGTTTCTGGAAGACAATAGGCTAAATATAAAATTTGATACATTCAGAAATCTCATATTCATGTTGTTTAGTATTTTGAAGGTAATAAGTGTAAGAATCAAAAAAAAAAAAAAAAGAATCAATTTTTTTCCTGGGAGAGGGACTGGGGGTAGGCAGGAGACATTCTTTTCATCATTAATTGTGCTTTACTGTTTCATTTTTATTCTTACAACATACTCATGTTATTTTGATATAAATTAAACTAGATCAAAAATAATAATGAAGCTGTGTGTGTTTCTGCTATATGCTGTAGTAGTATATGCTAATAGAATATATATACAAAAGATAAAATCAGCATAGGGAATATGGTCAATGGTATTATAATAGCGTTTTATGGTGATAGATGGGAGCCACACTTCCGGTGAGCTTATCATAACCTAGTATAGAGAAGCTGAATCACTATGCTGCACACCTGAAACTAATGTAGGATTGTGCATCAACTCTACTCAAATAAAAAAATAAATAAAAAATAAAGATAAAAGTACCCTTAAGTTCTGACCTATAACAGTGCCCTTAAGTTTTCTAAGAATATGGAATATCATGCACTAGAAAATGGCTTTGCAGAGTCCTGTAAGAATTCCTAGACTCTCGGGGCGCCTGGGTGGCTCAGTTGGTTAAGCGACTGCCTTCGGCTCAGGTCATGATCCTGGAGTCCAGGGATCGAGTCCCACATTGGGCTCCCTGCTCAGCAGGGAGTCTGCTTCTCCCTCTGACCCTCCCCCCTCTCATGTGGTCTCTCTCTCTCTCTCAGTCTCACTCTCTCAAATAAATAAATAAAATCTTTAAAAAAAAAAAAGAAAAAAAAAAAAGAATTCCTAGACTCTCTGGGGAAATATGGCAACCACTAGGCCATGAGGAAATGGATACTGTGGGTCAAGAAAGAGAAGAGGACAAATATGTGTGAAGCTTAGGTAGGGAGACTTTTCAAAACAGTTATTGTGAGAGAGATTGTATCAGAGGCTGTGTCCTTAGCAGTTGGAGCTGTGAGGTAACAAATGTGGAATTGGAATGGTCTTGTGTGAAATGTACTAGGAGCGGTTTTTAAGGCATAAATATACGCGTGTGTGCATGTGCACCCACCCACACACGCACACACACTCATAATGGGTTTAGCTTGTGCTCTAGCCCACTAATCATCTTTTTCTCACTTGGCCTTCAGATCAGATCCTGGGAGGCCAATTAGAGGCCTCAGAAATAAGTCCGTGACCCTCTCTGATCCCCCTCCTTCCTCCATGGCCCTACACAGACAGAGGGCTGACAGACAGCGGCTGCGGGGTCAGGACTGAAACCAGTGGTCATTTGACCCAAGCTGAAACATGCAGTTCCTGGAACAAAGGACTGAGACTTCATGGGGGTCTAGGAAACAGACCAGCAATTCCTTGTAGTGTTAAGCATATGACCCCTGTACAATCACATCAAAACCACTCTTTTTTTTCCCCTAGTCTGGATAACTTTTTTACCAATAACTCTGGTGAGTAGCCTTCATTATTATCTTTGGGCTGATATGGAGCCATAAAAGTAGAGAAACATTCTGGGACAAGTGAATTATTGATGTGGATGGTGTCCGCTAATTGCTTCTTCAGGCAATACGTGCAAAGTAGCATCTCCAGCATGCTCCCAAGTTCATTCTCATAGGGTCTGAAGAGACAAGTTAGGGTTATATGTATGTGGATCCCAAATCAGTTCAAATTGATTTATGGCTGGTAACAACAATTAGTGGGACTAAATAAAATTTTCAGCCTGACAAATTTCCTGAAAGTATTTGCAAAAACTCTTGAAAATCAGAGAATGAGCCAAGATTGTTTTTTTTAAAATTTATTTCAACTCGTGACACCGAGGGTATAATCATGCTGTTCACAACTATATTATGGTCCCACCAAAGAAAAATTCTATTCATATGGGTACAGAGAAATGAATGGGAACTTCTGACCTCTAACAACAGTGCAGTTTTGCTTTCCCAATAACAGCATCCTGGAAGCACTGGGGTAGATTGCTTTCACCAGAATGCAATACCTGAAAACTGGCCTTTGCTTTCTGGCCATTCATTCGACCACCTAGGAAAGGGCTTATTCACAGCTGACAATACAGAAAGAGATTTAATCAAAATCAAGCTCCATACACATATTTTATACCTACAACAGGGTGCTTTGGTTGAAATTCAACCCTAGGATTTTTGAAGTCTTGATGGGTAGGAGTTGGAAAACCTATCATTTAAAAACCTCCAGCAGCTGTCTAGTTCAGTGGAGGCGTTGGAGCTCCTTTCTGAACAAGATGCTTCTTTTGTTCTCAGTGAACCACCTGAATGGGCAGCCTAGTCTACGAGGTGCAAATACACCTAACCCTCTTCTATCAGTTTGGATTCTTTCCCAAAACCCCTGCCATTACATGAAAACCTGCTACATGAACAATATTCCCATTACTTGTAATGAATTCTGTCCTCACCCGAGGTTCTCAAACGATTTCATCAGAGAGAGAACTAGGTCAACTGGATGACAGTAAGATTTAATGGTTAATGCACAACCATTGTAAAATACATAGAATTTGCACACAAAATGTAACGTAATGAAGGTTTATTGCACTTTTTCTTCCTATGCTATTTTCTTCACCAGTTTTCCAACCATTCTAGAGCTCATGGTTATCTGGATCTCAAACCACCTTTAAAAATTAATTTAAGCCCAGACGAATATCTTTAGGGAGAAATAAAGGCTAAACATGAGAGCACTTTGAAAGATATGGAAGTATGTAAGACAAACATCAGCAGATGCCACGTTTCCATTTTTCTTGCTCCGTGTAAGCACACAAAGCAAAGCATCCAAATGTGTGTGCAGTTCACATTTGTTCCAGATAATATTCTCTAACCAGAAGTTATTGGCCTAAGTAAATTAGTGAATGTGTCTTTGCCTGAAAAAAATATCACTTCTTATGGCTGATTTCTTTAGTATGTTTTGGGATACAAAGTTGTTATGCTGGAAAAAAAGAGTGTGGTGGGCAGTATAATGGACCCCCCCCCAAAGATATTTAAATCCTAATCCCCCAAATCTGTGGATATATTACCTTACAAGGCAAGAGATTTGCAGATGTGATGACATTACAGATCTTGAGATGGGAGGATTACTCTGGATTATCTGGGTGGGCCGGGTGTGATCATGAGGGTCCCTATAGGAGGGAGTCGGGAGTGATGATGGAAGCAGAGGTCAGAGCGATGCAAGGAAGGAACCACCAGACAAGGTGCAGAGCAGTGGCCTCTAGAGGCTAGAAAAGGCAAGGGACTGGAAGCTCCCCTAGAGCCTCCAGCAGGAGCACAATACTGCTGTTCCATTTTAGATTCCTTCTTTAAAAGTTGTAAGATAATAAGCAACTTAAGTATTCATCAGTGGGTTAATGGATGAAAAAGATGTGGTATATCTAAACAATGGGATATTATTCAGCCAGGAGAAAGAAGGAAATTCTGCCATTTGTAATAACATGGAACTTGAGGGCATTGCGTTGAGTGAAATAAGCTAGAGAGACAGATATTACATGGTATCACTTATATGTGGAATCAAAAAAAACCACAAAAAAAACCCAAAAACAAAAAAACCCCAAAAAACTCAAACTCAGAAACAGAGAGTAGGAAAACGGTTGCCAGGGCCTGGAGGGTGGGGAAAATAGGGAGACATTGGTGAAAGTGTGCAAACATTCAGCTATAATTACTGTTGTCCACTAGGTCTGAGGATTATCTTCCATTTTAAAAATTTCTGGTTTAATAAAAAGAGTCTGCTGATTACTTTCCTAAATAACCAGAAATTTAAAAAATGGTTTTGAAAGCTATTCTCCATAGCTTTTCCTGGGCTTGATACAACATGGGCTTGATAAGTAGTGTATCCAATTTAGTTCAGCAAACCTTTAGTGAATATTTGTGCTATTTTCTCTTTCAAAATTCTGTCTCAGGAAATTCATGGGAACATTTATTCCTATTGCACAAATCGATCTCATTAAAAGATGTCTGTTAAAGAGCTGCTATGCGAGATACTATGAGATCCACTACTGTAACTTTAAACCTGGCCCAAGGAGAAGATACCATATGTCTAGTATGAGGGAGAAAAATTTATTGCTGGAGTCAGAAAACCAAACTCAGATAGGCTTAAACAAATTTAGAAGTTTATTGACTTAACTGAAAAGTATAAAATTAGGCCTGGCTCCAAGCGCTGTCTTCCCAGAGTTTCAAAATATCACATTTTCTTCATGATTCTTTTAGTTGTCCCTCCTCTTTGCGCCAGATTTATCTTCAGGCTGGCTCCCCTCATGTTAGCAAAATGACTTCTACAATTCTAGACCTCACACCCTCAGCACACCATCTGAGAAAGAGAGAATATGTCTTCTTGGAGTTCCTTTGGAAGATAAGGGAGACTTCTGTTCTCAAAGCCCCAGCAAATAGCTCTTTATGCCTCATGGCCCTTAACTGGATCATATCTTCTTTTCGAAACAAAATATCAAGACTTGGGGATGGGGGGCAGGGTGGGACTAGTGGATCATTTATGTTCCACTTGACAATAAAAGAGGAGTAAATTCCACCCAAGTCACATGGCTGAGAATAGGACAGGAGCAATCGTCCAAGGAAAAATGTGGTTGCTGTTAGAGGGAAGAGGTGAATCAGTGTATGTCCATAGGGTAGAGTAAACAAAATGCAGTTAGATAAGCACAAAGTGCTGTGATGCTATGGTATCAAAAAGAGAAAGGCTCAATCTTTTGTCAGGGCTGGAGAGATAAGAAAAGATTACATTAAATAGTTGTCGTTTGCCTATTGATTCCTACTTACCCTTAAAGGTCCATCTTAGAGAGGAGAAAAAAGACATCTTTTGAAGTAGGAGCACAGCAGAAAAGGAAGGAGGCAGAAAACCGTAGAGTTGTGTTATGGTGACACTAATTAATGCAGCACGACTGCAATACAAAACACGGGAAGACAGCTGGAAAGGGAAGCTGGAGCCTTATTGTGTAGGATTCCCTTGAATTCCAGCAGGAGGAGTCATATTTAATTTAGAAACCAAAGGGGAGCCATTGACAGGTTTTGAATAGGGGAAAGATAGAACCAAATATGCTTGCTGGAAATATTAATCTGCCAGGAGTGAATTGGATGAATTGCAGCAGAGAGAGACACAATTCATGGCGAGCAGTTAGGAGGCTCTTGTAGTATTCTGATGAAAATAATGAAGTAGGGTGGCAGCTAAGGAGTGGGAGGAGATGGTGGGCATGAGAAACTGAAGATGGTGGGATCTTCATGACTTGCTAATAAATTCGTTGCAAAGGGCTAAAGGAGGACTAGTAGTGACCCAGAGCTCTGATGTCACCGGGATTAGCAGGACAGTGGTATCGTTCATGAAAATGGAGAACTCAGAACCACAAGGTGTTCTGCTGAGCAATAAGCTCCCCAAGGATGGAACCACAAGACTGCCTGCCCCCGCGCCAACGGATCCTTAATTGCTTGAAAGGCAAAGGGCCCCTCTGCTACAATTCACCTCTTCTATGAGCAAAAGTAGTTAAACTCTGACCTTTTTTACTGTGTCGATTCATTAGCTCCTAACATCACAGAGCCATAACCCAGGGGCAGATTCACGAGTCTTCAGAAGTGTTGGGGTTTGAGTGCGTTAGAATGACATCCATTTTTTTTTTCCTAAGTAGGTTCAGATTTGAAAGTCTAGACTCAGTAGATGGAGATCAAAATGTTATCTCCAGTGCTGAGAAAACTGTAGGAGAATGAGGCTTAGTGTGAGGGTCAAATGGACTCCCTTAGATTGCCCCTGAGAATTAAAACAACGGACTGACTTACCGTCAGTGCTTGGGATGCAGGGACGGAGCCTCCAAATGAAGACTTACCCCAGGTCCCAGAGAGAAGAGAGAGACATATGGGCCCATTTCTTTTATTCAACAGTAGGTCCTTCCTCTTCCCCTGGGAGGAATGGGAGAGGGGGGCGGAGGCAGGCCTGGGGTTGTGTTCTCACTAACAATGGGACTCTCTTGTAACTATGTGCAGAACTTGTCTTCCCTTTCTTCATCAACAAAACTTGGTGTCCCCGATTCATGATGGGCTCTGGATTCTGACCGCCCCTGGCTCTGGCTTGACAGAGATGTAGAGGAAGCTAGATCAGGCAGATTTCCTAGTGACTGCATAAGGAGCTTGAAAGATTTGAATTTATGACCTGTTGTGGTGAGATTGGGGTTTTAGAAGGTTCACTCTGGTGACAGTGTAAGAGAATAGCGCATGGTGGAGAGGCCTGTTAAGGAGATTGGACTGGGGGGTGCGTCTGGGTGACTCAGTTGGTTAAGCATCTGACTCCTGATTTGGGCTCAGGTCATGGTGAGATAGAGCCCTGCTTTGGGCTCCGCACTCAGTGGGGAGTCTGCTTCTCTCTTTTTCCACTTCTCCCTCTGTCCTTCCTCCCACTTGTGCTCTCTCTCTCTCCCTCTAATAAACACATAAATCTTAAAAAAAATTAATAATTAAAAAAAAAAAGGATATTGGCCTGGAATCCAGAGGGAAGGTGATGAGGAGAGGTACCAAAGCATTCACCATGAAGTTGGAGGGGGGAAACAGATTCAAGAGCTATTTAAGAAGAGGAATCCACAAGACTACAGGTAGACAGAAAGAAAGAGACAATGAGATAACCCCAGGTGACTGCCTTGGGCCCACAGTTGAACAATAATGTCATTCTTCAAGAAAACTATAGGAAGATGAGCATATTGAAGGGGGGCAAAGTGAGATTTCATTTTGTGGCCTTTTACTTGCATATGGTGTTTCCAAATGAAGATGAACAGAGATGACTTTGCTTCTTTTTGAAGTACAGACGAAATAAAGCTTGAGATCAGCTTGAAGTGGGAGTATGGAGACACTTATTTTTCACTTCTCACATTTCCCCAGAGAGGAGGGAGTTACACTGTCCCACCCAGAGGAAAAAGGAACACTCCCAACCTCTCTCTAACACCTTGCTCACTCCTTCACAGGGCATCTTCCTTATTCCTAATTGGTTCTGTGTCCTCTTTCTTTCAGATCCATCTACCCAGCCAGTCAATGCTTCCTCAGCTCCTCCATCTGATATGTTTGCAGGCAAGGCCTGCTGCTTTGGTTTCAGTGCAGGCTCTATTGACTACCGATCCAAAGCCACATTCTTAAATCAGTTTCGTCAGTAATATAGCTTTGATCCTGTTTCCTGTCTCATGTTTATCAGTTGGTTCAGAGCTCTGGGGGAGAGTGTCTTAGCTTGCTAGGGCTGTTCTGACAAAGTATCACAGACTGGGTGGCTTCAACAACAGAAATTTACTTTCTCACAATCCTGGAGGCTAGAAGTTCAAGATCAAGTTGTTGGCAGGTTGAGGCCTTTCTCCTTAGCTTGTAGATGGCTGTCTTCTGTCTTCACGTGGTCTTCCCTCTGTAGTTGCTGTGTCCAAATTTCCTCTTCTTATAAGAAAACAGTCACATTGGATTAGGGCCCACTCTAATGACCTAATTTTAACTTAAAGGCCCTATCTCCAAATAAAGTCACATACTGAGGTACTGGGGGTTAGGGCTTCAACATATGAATTTTGGGCATGGTGGGGGGGAGGTGTCACAATTCAGCCAAAACCAGGGAGAGAATAGTATTTATTGACCCTCTAAAACTCTATCAACTGCCCCTATCTTGTCTTCTGTCTTTTTTTTTTTTTTTAAGATTTTATTTATTTATTTGACAGAGAGAGACACAGCGAGAGAGGGAACACAAGCAGAGGGAGTGGGAGAGGGAGAAGCAGGCTTCCCGCCGAGCAGGGAGCCCGATGCGGGGCTCGATCCCAGGACCCTGGAATCATGACCTGAGCCGAAGGCAGGCGCCCAATGACTGAGCCACCCAGGCGCCCCTTGTCTTCTTTCTTAAATACAATCTCATACACAATTTTAAGACAGATTCTTCTTCCCCCCCCCACTCCATTTATTTCAGTGCCAAGAACTAAGAAAATTTTAATTAGGGCACTGTTTAGTTTCATTAAAGAAAAAGCAGGGCAGTGATGCTCAAAGGCTGGTTCCCAGTAAGGGGAGGGTTGCTAGGTTGTGTATCACCCAGAATTGCTTCAAGACAAGACCTGATAAGGACCTGACCCCCTGATAATCAAGGCATCTGTAAGTCTTCCCTCAGAAGTAGTGTGGAGCAATGAGATCAATGTTTGTACAACCCTATGGAATTTACAATTTGCTAATATACCCCAGGTCAGTGTTGTGTGCATATTTAGGTTCACAAGTAATTATAAGTCTAATCCAAGACTATGTTTCTCCATTAGTTTTGTTCTTTGATATTTCTCTCACCAAGTTTGAGCTTGAATGGTTTTCCCAAGGGAAATTATGCATCTAGAGTGATGGTTGATTTTATGGAATTCTGTTAATATCCTATGTGACTGAAGATGGTCATTCAGAGCTTTGTTTCAGGGACATAAAACCTTTAGGCATCTTCGCAAAATGAAAGGAAGAAATGACAGATCTGTGGCGAGGAAGCACTTTTTTTGATCAGTGTGATTATATTAGAATGCTCAACTTGGATATATTGATTTGTCTTTGAGAGCACTTTGTGCCACATAAATCTCATAGAAATATCTTTAAGAAGCTGCCCCAGAAGGCCACTACTTCCCTCCTCAGCAAACAGAAGCAAAGCCAGGGAGTCATTTGTCAAAGTTTCAAACAGAATGGTCCATTGATGAACTGACACTGCATGGTTTCCTATTCTGACATTCATGGGATTTTAAAACAAAGATGCATTTTACGATTAACCTCGGCATATAGAAGCAAAGAGCTATATTTGTCTCTTTTGACTTCAGCAACCTGAATTTTAAAGAATCACCTTCAAGGAGAATCATATTTATTATACCTTAAAAATTCAGTTTATATGCACCATTGTTCAGAGCAGTTTCTTTCTTCCTACATTTAATAGCCAAGTGGTCATTTGTTTTGGAGACGCATTCATGCTTTGGAAGATTTAGTCACCAATGGAAAAGAACATTCTTGAGGGTGTTTTTCCTCCCCCACTGCCTTAGTACAGGGAAAATAGGTCTAAAAAATTACACATGAATTTGGGTTGCCTGGGTGGCTCAGTTGGTTAAGTGTCTGCCTTCGGCTCAGGTCATGATCTCAGGGTCCTGGGATCAAGCCCCGCATCAGGCTCCCTGCCCTGTGGGGAGTCTGCTTCTCCCTCTGCCCCTCCCCCTGCTTGTGCGCGTGCTCTCTCTCTCTCTCAAATAAATAAAATATTTAAAAAGAATAAAAAATAAAAAATTATACATGAATTTAAAAATATTGATTAGAAGTTTCTCACCTGCTCTGGATTCTGGGACACATAACCTCAATTTTCTAGTTTTTAAGGGCTGTCATGGAAAGATCATCTTTTTTCTCTCTCCCTTTTGAATTGGATGACCTTGAGCAAATTACTGAATTGAAATTTACTTTTTTTCCCTCATAAAATGAGTATTGTGATGTTCATATTACTAGGCAGGCAGTACTGGAGAAAGGGGGGAGGTAGGTTAGAACATTATTTATTTGGAACATGGATTTGGAGCAGTGTGGCTTGGTAAATCTGTTACTTGCCGGTTGGATGATGCTGGGCATGCGACTTCACCCCCTAAGCCTCAGTTTCTGTATCTGTGAGGTAGGCATAAAATAGCTCCTTCCTCATGTGGTTGTTTGAAAAGAAAATGAAGTAATTTACAAATACAGTGCCTAGCACACTATAAATGTGAGATCATCATCATCATGAAAATAACAACCATTAACTGGTTTAATTACTTTGTTTCCCTTAACATGGTGAGTAGGATACAGACCCCAAAGGAAAGTAAAATCCGTAAAATTCAATCTCTGTGCTGGGCAAAGTGGATTGAAACTAGATTCATATAATTTGGAATATATCTCTTGCATACCCACATTCATATATACATATATATGTGCACATATATATACACAGACACATACATAAATTTTATATAGAAATATGAAAAATATATCTATTTATAGTCAATTGAAATTTCAAAGAGGTTTTAAATAACATGAGATGTATTGGCCAAGATTTTATATTATAAATACTTTCCCGTTTCTAATGCAAAACCATTTTCTAAATAAAAAAATATTTAGTCACAAGTACAAAATTGGAATAAGATTTAATAATCTCCCCTAGGAACTGATTTTAAGGTTTAAACTGTCCTTTTATGAACACTGCATTAACTCTGAAATCCTTCTTATAATGTCTTCATATTTAAGCTTCAGTGGAGAAAGAGAGGGGTGCACCATTCTCTCACTTATTTACGAATATTCCTGGATTTAAAAATATTAAGAGCCGCTTGGAGATGGCAGCATAAAGATAATTGTATTAAGCTCCACTCTCTAATATCAACTGAAAGCAACACAAATTCTAACAAAAGAGTCCAAGTTTAATGAAACCAGGAGACAGATAAAACCCCAAAGTATGAAGAATTGCTTCTAAATATAGGGCCATTTGGCCCCAATTCCAGGAGGATGCCAAAAGTGAACGCACACTTGACAGTCTATGCACACACTGCAAAGGGTTCCGATAGCAGGTGCCATAGCTCGGAAGTGTTCACCAGTCATCCCTTCCTGGAAACCGTCAATTCCACATCCCACACCGAGGTACTGCACACCAGACGGGATTGACAGGAAAGGAAAAAAATCCATTAACTTGGCAGGAATCATCCTGGAGGCATATAATGGGAACGATAACACCACAAATAACAAAAACAACGATAACCATGGCCGGTATTTATTGAGTGCTTACTACGTGCTAGGCACTGCTTTAAATGATTGTCATATACCAACTCAGGTGATCCTCAGGAACCTTATGAAGGTACTTCTGCTATCTCAGTTTTACTCCTCAGTTATGGAGCCTGCACTTTTAACCTCCATGCCCTGCTGCATTTCTGCGGTGTGCATGGAGTCAGCTCCCATCAGTGGCACAACATCAGTTGAAAATAAAAATAAATATCAAGTTCCCAGACAGGAACTGGATTCTGCCAGTAACCTGAATGAACTTGGAAGCACATTCTTCCCCAGAGCTTCCATATAAGAGCCCAGCCCGGCAGACACCTGATTTCAGCCTTGTGAGACCCTGAGCTGAGAACCTAGACATGCCATGCCAGACTTACATATATATATATATATATATATTATATATATATTTTTTAAGATTTGATTTATTTATTTGAGAGAGAGCAAGAGAGAGAGAGCACAAGTGGGGGGAGAGGCAGAGGGAGAAGCAGACTCCCCACTGAGCAGGGAGCCCAACGACGCTGCCCTATCCCAGGCCCCAGGGAACATGACCTGAGCTGAAGGCAGACAGCTAACCGACTGAGCCACCCAGGTGCCCTTGTCACGCCAGACTTCTGACCTTACAAAACTCTGAGCTAATAAGCGGGTGTTTCAAGTCACCAAGCCTGTAATAATTTTTACACAACAATGGAAAACTAATACATAAACATCATTCACTAGCTTAATATGTTTCAGAGAAAAATATGATGATAAATTCTGGATGGGAAGAGGTAGGGAATACTGCAGTGCTTTTGCAAAGAGTGACTAAGCCAAGAGAACTCTTTTCCTCCTTGCCTGGCCGTTGTCCTCATGGTCACCAGACCAGAAAAAGCTGGTAGTCATCTGAGCCCCCACTTCTTCCTGTTCCTCACTCTTAGGCAACAGGTTCTCTCACATTACATCCAAAATATTACCTAGTTTTCATTCTCACTGAGTAGCCTAATTTAGAAAACTACTTTACTTTTTAAATTTTATTTTTTTATTGAGTATAATTGACATATTATGTTATATTAGTTTCAGGCGTGCAACATAGTGATTCGGTATTATGTATATTGGGAAATGATCACCACAATAAGTCTGATTAACATCCATCCCCACACATAGTTACGCTCTTTTTTTCTTGTAGTGAGAACTTTTATGATCTATTCTCTTAGCCTTCATTACTTCTTGATTAAATTAGTATAGTAACCTCCTAACTCAGGGCTATACTCGATTCTCTACTTTGCTCTTGTTTTGAAGTTTCCGAATGCCTAATTTGACTACATAACTTTTCTACTTCAACTCCTTTAAGGACCTCTTATAGCTTTCAGATAAAAATTCAAACTCCTTGGCATAGTATTGCCAGCTTGAATTTCTCCCACACTTATCATTGGCTGTAGTCATACTAAATTACTCACCTTTGCTACAGGGAAGCATATTTTTACACCACTCCATGCTTGAAAGACTACTGCCAATTCTTTCGGGAAAATTGCTATTCATCCTTAAAACTCAATTCGAACATCATCCCTTCTAGAAAGTGTTTTATGAGTTAGATATGGACACTTCTTTCACAGAGTCTTCTTCATTAGATAGTTGGGTGCCTTCGTGGGACCTTTCTTCCCTTCCTCACTCACAGATTCTGACAACCACTTTCACAACAATCAGAGAGACCCTGGATTCAGACCAGGGTCAAGCAGATGTGCATCCGACAGGGTCTAGTCCCGGTCTGAGAGTATAACTCGATGTCTCTCGTCATCTTAGGGGATGACCAGCTTTGGAGCAGAGATGGGGAAATTTGTGTAGGCAACACAGAGGTGTTGGGAAAGATGGTCTAATCACTCCTTCACCCCTTCTCACTGAAATTTGATTTTGTAGAGACATTGGGGTTTACAGGCTTTACCCAATGAACGTCTAACGATAGGAAAGAACAAGGCTTTTTGCATAATGTTAGTTTGAGTCTAGAGAGAGTTGTGAAAGGTTAACACAAAAGGATGGTGGTTCTGGTCTATTAGGTGCTGCTGAAATGGCCTTGAACAGGTTCGTGTGGGTTATGAGGGAATGGAGAGGACTGGTCATTCAGGCCCAGCAAGGCATGGCCCTTTGTGGTAGACAAAACAAGTCACCTTCCCTTGAAGAATGTCCTGACAAGCACCATGGAGCAGGGTACTTAGCATAAGACGGATGGTCAGTTGCTGATGGCAGCCTTATACCTGTGTAAGTGGCTGAAGAACAGAATGAAAGGGGTGCGATGTGAAGGTCTTGGCTGGTTTCCTTCATGCTGAGGGAACACTGGGGAGTAGGCAGGTTGTTGCTTTGGTGGTTGGTAGCTTGGGGTCTTTGTTCCACCTGTGGTGCTTTGGATATGATATGCCCTAGCCAGCTTCTACTCCTCAGCCATGTTGCAGGAAGACAGGATGGACATCCCTCTGCTGTGATCTGACCATTGCCTACTGTTTGCACACCAAACTACCGCTTTTATTGGTTTTCTTAGTAACATTTTGTTGGGTTAACAGAAACAAAAATAACACGTTTACTTTCCTCACTCTATGCAAAATAATACAAACAAAACTATGTAAGTAAGTCTGTAAGTAACAGAAACAAAGCTGGAGCTACCAAAAGCAAATGTCTAACCAGCTATGGCCAGGAGACCCCAGTCATGCCGGGGTGGGACTGTCAGTCCTCAGCCAATCAAGGCTGGGCACACATCTCAACAGTCTACAAGAACACTGCCCTCTCTTCATTGGTTTGTCTATTTGTTTATCCAGCCAGCTTATTAGCATTTTGAAATCATTTGTTTTTTTTCTATTTCTAGTGAGTATCTAATTCACAATAGACAATTCAAAAAAATGTCAAACCAATTTTAAAAATTCAGGGTTTTATAACATGTATTTTTGTTCATATGTTTTATTATACCTGGTTTTACAGATATAACATGCATTCTCAAAGGATGATGAACTCTGATAATTAAGTATGCTCCTTAATTACAAGTTATTTTGATACTTGAGAAAAATATTTGATGCAGATTTGTTGGTAACATAATTTTGTTTAATCAAATGAACACTATGAAAGTTATAATAAAAACATTGCTCTATTAACACATTTAAGGTGTACGATTTTCCTCCCAAATTTGAAAATTATCTAAAAAAAAATTACAAAGCTTTCCTCCACAGAAAATACAGAAACAAGTTAGCAATAAAAAATATATATCAAATGATTCTACTCCCCAATGACATGTAGTTACATCAAATGCTATTTTACACCAATAAGAAATGCTTAAATATTTATTTTTTGTCATAATTTTTCCTCTAATTTTATGAAAGGAATTAGTAATTCAAATTCAAATGATAAAGGAGGGATTCTAGTAGTTTGGATTATTAGTCTCTTAAAAATTTTACTACAGATGGGAAAAATGTCAACCTTTTTTTGTTTCCTCACTCTAAGCAAAACAATGCAAAGTAAAAGACTTTGAAATACTTAGAAGCATGATTCAATGTATCCAATTCTGCAAATGGAAAGATAGCCTATTAATTTCTCTTTGGGGGTTTATTAACTCAAGCCACCTAACAGACTAGTTAGAAAAGCATCCATCATAGGTAAAATAGCTAGAGGTATCAAGTAATTTTTTCTTCTAACTGGTGAGAGTATATACAACCATTTTTAATGAACAATGCTGAGCCATTCCCAGCCTGAAAATATTTAACAACTCTTTCAGGATAAACAAGAATCCTACTCTCTGTATTTCTGACATGGCTTTCTAAAGAACTTTGCATGGAGCAGGTGCATGACAAATGCTTTTAGAAACAACTGAATAAATGGATGTAGAAACAAAGAGAAGTTAGTACAAGACTTTGCTGAAAGCAAAACCCACATTAAATGTCTTGGATGTTTGGGATGTTGAGAGTAAACTTAGAACAAAATACTTTTTGCATGTAAAAAGTTATCCTTCATTAACGCTTTTTTGGAAAACCATTATTTTTATCTAAACCAGTGATTTAAAACATCTTTTTCCTGGCCTGAACTTTCTGGTGTTGTGCCTCAATTGTTTATCCTTGTCACACTCTCCAACAATAGACCAATAGACATTAAGTAGCAAAATTCAGAAAACAATGTTTTCTTTTCACAAAGGGCCTCAAATTCAGAAACAATATTCATCCCAAATCTTTTAAAAAAATAACCTATGAAATTTTAAAAAAGTATTTTCAAAGCTGCTAGATGAGACTTTTTTTCCGTCAGCATTGATTGTGCAGCATTTTTCCAGGATCCACACTAATATCCTGAACATTCTGCTTGCTCAGCACCATTCTCCTCTCCATCATCATGTATTCAGAAGAGATGAGCGTTGCCTTTCAGTGTATGTATAATACTTGTCCCCCAGGTATTCAACCTCTTTTCTCTTTATTAAGTGAACCAGCTGCAATATTCAACATTTTACAAAATCTAATGTCTTTCCCTGAGTCACCAACCAACATTGTACCCAGGGATTTCAAGGTCAATGTGTGTGCTAGCCCAACACTGAGAATCTTGACGATGTGGGATCATTGCAAACATGAAAAAGATGCTTTATGCACTTGCTATCTGAAAGTGAATGTGAAAGCATGTAAAATTTAAAGTACAAAAGTAGCTTAGGAAAATATTACAGTTGTCATACTTGATTACTTTTAGCACAGCTTGATATTCCTGAAGAATAGATATTAAAGAGTAACTCTTCTTGAAAGATATAAAAATTCACTCGTTCAGGTATTCAATAAATATTCATTGGGAGCCTACTGTGTACATACGCGGCAGGTACATTGATGGGTAACAAAGACATATAACATATCATATTGACCGTGCATATCATTTCCTAGAGGGCTTTACCAATGAGGCAGAAGCAGAGGACTGATGACGTATTGTAAATGGTGTTGAAAATTATTCTTTATGTACCGTAATAACATGACCAGACATACCTTTAATAACCTTGTCCGCCCCCAAAGATACATTACATATTACTCACCAATAACAAAGGAGAATCTTAAAAAGACTCTTTTATGATGGAAGTAGACCTAAACCAAATTTGATTGAGGATAGATAATCTGAGCACCAATGCTTTAAAAAAATTTCCAAGTGAAATGAGATAAGCCTGACTTGATTATAGAGGTCATCTGTTTTCTGAAATCATCATACAGATTTAAAACAAAAACTGTCAGTGTGGTCAAGATTAGAAGGGGGGATTTTGCCATTTATAGGAAGCTGCTCATTCTTTAAGGACCTAATGAATAGCCTTTGAAACTAAGGGAACAAGAATAATCAAATAGGTTGTTTAAGAGAATCATTGAAAGGCTTTTTCTCTGAAGAAACATGATCTTCCAAACTGTGAAGTAGATTGTCAGGAGACTGAAATTTTAACACTGTTGAATATGTCACTGAATTGTTCTGTAAAATACAATATTACTATTTCCCTAAATTTTCTATGTAGCTTAGAAGTTTGATGGAAATGTGAATGGCTTTATATCACATTACATCTTCCAGGCTTTTGGAAAAAAGGAAATGGTTCAAATTTAATCACATCAAGCTAGAGACTGGAGTGACTACAAATTCATGGTCTTGAACAACTTGGACCTTAATACTACCTGGAAAGCTTTCTCTTTTTATTCATCTCTTTCCCCTATTCTCTGCAGAAACTCTAGAAGCTCCTGACCCCAAATCTGTCATCTATCGGTCCCCCACATCCTCACCATTATACACTCTCACTAGTTCTTAATTTCTGGAGCGAGTCAGGAAAGTTCAGGACTTCGCATCCTTACCCAACAACCTGGCTAATGTCCCATCTCCACTGCAACTGCTGTATCCAAGGTCATTTACTCCCTCTTTTTCTCTATGTCCATCGGAAACTTGTCAGTTCTTATCGAGTTAACCCCTGGGTAACATTTTACACTGTTGACCTATCTTTGTTATAACCCTTTCCCTAAGTTGGAAACACCGACACCCCTGATTCCCTCCTACTTCTTGAGAAAATATTTCTCAGTCTACATAGCGGGTTCTTTTGTTTTTGTTTATCCCTTAATTGCTGGTGTTCTGATAGGTTTTGTCTTGTCTGTCTTCCCTTCATAGTCTGCAGATTTTCCCTGCACAGTCTCATCCATTCCTACCTTGAAATTGTTACCTCTCTATAGCTGGCTCTCAAAGCAACATCCGTATCCCAAATTGCTTTTCTTAAACTTCAAATCTATATATTCAACTGCTGCTTGACTTCTCCTCTTGAATGTCACACAAATACCTTAAACTTAGCACGCTTGCATTGAACAGATTGTCTTCCTTCGAATCCTTTCCTTTTATGGGACCTTGGCTCTGATGGTGTCACAAGCCACATACCTGCACAGTCCGGAAACACATAGGGATGGCCCACAATCCAGTCGGGCAGTAAACCCTTCTAAGTCTCTCAGGAGTCCATGGACGCAAACATAAAAGCACTATTACCCCTGCGCCAGCACCAGCTGTTTCCACCCCCTGTCTGAAGGACCACGCTAGCCTTCTGTTGTGTCTGCTCGCTTGTACTTCCATTGGCCTTTCAAGGCTTTCTCCACACTAGAGCCAGAGGTAGCTTTCCAAAGAAAAGCTTATCACTCCCCTTTTCTAAGTCTTATCATGGCTTCCATTATAGAATAAAGTCCAAACTCTTTACAATGTCTTGTTCTGCTCCTTATGACCTGGCCTCCACTCTCCTTGACTTTCCTGTCTCCGTGTGCTTCTCCCTCACATGGTGCTCCAATCATATCAACCTTTAAAAGTTACCTAAATGTACCACGGCCTCTGTCTGTTTTGAGTTCTCTCACGGGCTGTTCATTTCATGTGGCTCTTCTTTGTCTCATCTCATAACTGACTCTTGTTCCCTGTTTAGCATCCTCATTATTCCTCTCAGAAGCCATGGTTTATGGTATCCATATCCCTCATACTTGTATCATAGCATTTTATTACAACTGCTTATTTATCTCTTTTCTGCTCTACTGTAAACCCCAAATTGTTCATGTTCAAAGTGGTAGTCCCAAATATTTATCACAATAAATATGTATTCATATTCACTGATGGAATAAGTAGAGGAAAAACACACTAAAAAAAAACCTTTAAAAAGATGAAAAGAAGATAAATGAGTGGCAACTTACTAACAGAATGGAGAAACGGAAGCCTAATTTTTAGCACGGGGTGGGAATCCAATAAGAAGCAAGCTGATTCATAATGACCTCAGGCAAGGTCAAGAATTAGAGGTGCTGGGGACCCGTGATTGCAGGGTGTGGGGTGTGGCTGAAAACAGACTCATTGTAAATCTGGATCAGGAGCAGGTGGATCCCAGATCCTCTTCCTACCCTGCATATCCAAGTGACTTTTTTTTTTTTAAAGATTTTATTTATTTTTTTGAGAGAGAGCACAAGTAGGCAAAGAGGCAGGCAGAGGGAGGGAGAGAGAGAGAGTAGCAGGCTCCCCGCTGAGCAGGGAGCCCGACGTGGGGCTCGATCCCAGGACCCCGGGATCATGACCTGAGCCGAAGGCAGCCACTCAACTGACTGAGCCACCCAGGTGCCCCCCAAGTGACTTTTATTCACTGTTGTTTCCCCATCCCAGAGGAAGGCAGGAGATTTACTCTCTAGAACAGGTGAGTCAAAGAGACCCTGCACTCAGGAACAGCAGGTACAGTTGAGAGCTGGGGGAAGAGCTGTCCCTCAGGATAGATCAAGTGAAAAATCTAGATTAGAAACATTGGGATCCTCCCAATTCCTTACTCATGCAAAGCTCTCTGAATATTGGCAGCCAGGGTTGGACCCCCAGGGAGGAGGTCGAGTATCCTCTCAGTGGAAACTGATCCAAGACAAAAGACTTACGAATGCTGACATCTGGGTGCTCCAGTGAAACCACAGTGTCCTTCAGTGACCCTATGGTGAGGCCCACCAGCTGACACACAGAGCTTCTAATCCGCTTTTCAGGACCTCACTATTAAGTATGAACAGACAGCTAACAATCACTAGACATTTGAGGAAGACTTTTAGTGTGGACGAAAAAGACCAAAGCAAACGTTGAAATGAAATTCAGAAAAAATAGAGGTGAGCAGCAGAAAGTAGAAGAAAATGTTTTAAGAAATTATTCATGACATCAGAGAGAGAATTTCTGGAGTGCTATTGCAAGCAACAGAAAGCTACTGGAGATTACCTTACATGGTTGAGAGGAATTTTAGGTTCACGTGAGGAAGTTTGTGACGGAGTTATGACAAGAATGTAGAACATTAAGCAAGTTTTAAAAAAGGGAATTACGAATTTCAGGAAAAAATTAAGTTGAATGAGAAAGAAAGTTAAGTTATAGTATATGATAGGCTCAACTGTAAGCAATATATACATAGGGTAAATGTGAACTCTTAATTACTAAGTGTACTATAACTGTATTGGAAGGATGGCGGAGAAGTGAGCATATGTGTGTGAGTGCACATGTATACACTGAGGGTGTTGTCATAAATCTAAATTTTTATTCTCCATAGGAGGAAGTCAGTAGACGATGTTCAAAACTGTAAACCCAACAAATAGTAGCATTAGTTTGAACCATCTGAGGTTGTTATTAACCACTTTTTACCCACAGAAATGACCATTGCTTATGATTTAAACTAATGTGAGCATTATTTAAAAATGAGGGAGTAAATACTAGAAGAACTATCTGGGAAAGTGGAAAGGGATTACTTCTGGGTAAGGGAATGGGATCGAGTGGTAAGTTTTTGCTCTAAGCTTTCTAGAACTATTTGGCATTTTAGACAACATACATATATTAATTTAGTAATAATTAAAATTAATAAAAGAACGAACAGGTGGTTTACTTCCAAAGTACTTAAGTGAAAAGACCCAACTCTACTTCCAGGAATGATTAGCAGTGGTAATTGATCTGATTATGCTCACCTTTTCTCCTTTAAGGATTTTTACCTTTTAAAAAATGACTATTAGGAGAGCTTGCTCTGAAAAGACAAAAATAGCTGTTCTAATAGCTCCTTTAGAACTTTAATTGGAAATTTGGTTGTGTCTTCTTCCAATTAAGCTAATTGAAGTGGAACTCTGATTGAGCCCTGGGAGAGGAGGCGCTCCCCAGCTGAGGCTCATAGAATAACAGCTGACTATAAGAAGAGAGAAATAGAAGCAAATGCTTGGGAAGACTGGTGAATCAACTCTAGAGGGATTTCAATTATTTACTTATTGACTGACACATGCAGGGAAAGTAGCCAGAAAAGTTCTGGAAAAAAAGGTGGGGGGAGTGGAGAGCTTCACCTGAGGTTTTAAATAGATATGTATGAACTACTCTTGGTATTTTAACTGGAAACTTGCAGACTTTTCTAGGGAGGGCACCTGTGTTAACCCCTTTATCATTTGTTTAGACAAGTACACGCTTTGCATCCAGTAGGTAAAGGATAATTGGAAGGCATGTGCAAGAATATTAGAACTTACATCTCTCCTCATCCCTTCCAGAGCCTTCTGTGCTAGTCAAGCTGATGCACCTCCAGTTCCTCGAGCATGCTTTTGCCTTTGTTACTTCAGTAGCTTCACGTCTGTCTCAAATTCTGGTGTGTATAAAAATCGCTGCGGAACTTGCTGTAAATGCAGATTCCCAAATCCCATCTTCACTTTAGGATGTCTTTGAATACATTAGGCATAATACCCACAGTACCTATTTGCTCTCAGATGAGCTATAGCCCCCATTTTAAAAAGGGAGACTTCAAAATACAGAAGAAAATTGCTAAAAAAACCCCCCAAAAAACAAAAAAACCAAACAATAAAAGTCCAATGGTGTATATAACAATATTTTGTAAACTAGTAAACTGCAACTTGATTCATTTTACCGCATAAAGTGTGGGTACATTTTAATATGTTTCATTTAAAGATGGAGCCTCCAAAGTTTAGAATGGCCTGAGGCCAATGCAGTACATAAAATAGCCCCTCCTTGTTTCTGGAGTGGGACCGGGGAATTTGCATTTTAGAGAAGCAGCCCTGTGACTTTGCTGTAGGTTTCAGGGCTCCTTTGGAGGCCCAGTTCAAGTCTTAATGCCAAAATCAATCAGCCTCTCAGCCTTTCTCACCCGAGAGCTATCATTTGAATTTTGGTGTCATTTTGTCAAATTCTTTTAAGGTAGATATATTTCTGTGGATCCAAAGGGAACCAAACAGTCTGGATTTAACATGTTTATTGTTTCAATATAAATTATTTGTTAAATATATATTCAGTGGTGGTTTAATTTTTGTAACTGTGCGAGATTTTTCATGTAAATGTATTCACAAATCAAAGAACACTTTGTCATGATCTTCTTGATTTATGATAAAGAAAAAACGTATTTTATGTATCAAGTAGGTAGGCAAGTTCTCATCATGTAGATGTTCAGAAATCACTGAAGACTGGCTGAGGCTTAACATATTATTTAATATATTTTAATAGTATCAATGAATACTTTCTGTAATGCTTGAGACAGTAAAGCAAAAGAAAACAGTGTTATAAATGTGCATTAAATTTGAAATAGTGACATTCTGAGGTAACTTTCAGCTCTTTCTGAATCTCTGCTGCAACTGTAAGTCAGGAGAGAATCAGTATCTTTCTTAAGCTTTTGATTCTGACCTTCTGAGAATGAGAAATAATGACAATAACAAAGAAACATTTCTGATCAATAAACTTCAGCGTCCCCATTTTGTGATGGGTTGGAGGACCAATGGGGAGGGCTAAGAGAATTCCCCTGTTTTTTTCTGCATTCCATCCAGTCTTCCCAGCTCCCTGAGCAGGTTGGCTTTAAGCTCTGACTGCCCCCTCTCCTGTTACCCCAACTCTTTATGTCCCCTCAGCCTCTTAGAATTCGCCGTAATCTCAGGAGGGCTTGTGGAAAGAAACCCCAAATGACTAAAGTTGACTTTCTGTTGCTCACAGGAATCAAGGTTCAAAACCTTGATTTTGAATTAAGGTTTGAAATTAAGGTTTGAAATTAAGCTCAGTTATAGAAAAATATGGAACATACATTACTTGTAGTTTACAAACAAAGATTTGTAGCTACCGAGTGCTCCGCCACACAGACACCACCTCACTGGACAGTTGGATTTTTGGGGGGATATCACAGAGGACACCATGTTACTGAGGAGGGTACCAATATTTAATGGGTGCTCATGGCCTGAGCAGGTCCCCCTCCTTCCTCCTCAGCTCCTGCCTCAGTTATGGAATCTGAATTGCTTAAGGAGCCACAGGAAGTCCTCATTCCTTGCCTTCTCCCTGTCCTGTTATAGGGCATTGCTACCCTACAGAGGGTTTACCACAATTTGATGTCCAAAATACCGATATTATCAAGATCATTATCACATAGACAACTTACAGCCCTTGCTGTCTTGAGTGGAATTTTCTATTTCTTGGGAATACTTTTCTTTGGGAACACTGTTCTAATTTTACAATTGAAATCAGTTGGATAAATTAGGGTCAATAGGCACAGCTTTTGCTTTTCAGGCTTTTTTTTTTTTTTTTTTCACAGAGCATTTGAATTGATCTTATAAATAGGAGGGCCTTGGAGGCTACAACCATCAGCAGAATCCAGCCTCATCTGAATTTGTATAAAGGAAAAAAGAATCCTTTTTCCTTCCCAATAAATATTTCTCTCAAATGGATGAGATTGGACTATGTATACAAAGAGGAAAATGTAGAGTTCAGTGGCAGGCTTGCAGTGCCCGGGTGAAAAGAGTGATTCTAATTCTAATTCCTGTGATGAGACCTCAGGACAAATGACCCCTCTTTGTTTGTTTGTGTAATGGGAATGATATAGCCTATTGTACAGGGCTTTTGTGGGAGTTAAATTAAGTCACATATATAACAGTTATTTCTAAAGGGCTATATAAAAGTAAGGCATTATTATCAGGCAGCTAAGCAAAGTTAAAAGCTTTAATAAAACCTATCCTTTACTGACTATAAGGAGACATTTTCTTACCAATGTGCAAACAAGACATATTTGCTATTAAAAGTTTAGTTTTTGAGACTAAATGGCTCAGGAAGCAATAAAGATGATCTAATATGTCAAGAGAGACATTTAAAAAAAGGAATAAGTGTATTATAGACAGAAGTAGGAGACAGTCTACTTCTTTTAAAGAGCCATATCTATTCATAGCATATTTAGAAAAGTATTGGATTCAAGAATATGAGTCCTAGAAAAGCGATCTAAAGAATCAGGGTGTCATTCAGTACAAAATGTTTAGTCAGGCAAACTAACATTAACAATGGGAGATTAAATCATGGCAGTCCTTGAGAGAAGGTATGTATAGAGCAGAGAGTGTAACTGTCTTTTTACCCCTATATCCCTGTCACCTTGACTTGTGCCCAGTGCATCATAGGTTGTCAAATGATTTTTGCAGAATAAATGCAGAAGTTCAGGGGTATCGCTGAGGGGAGATGCATCCCCCAAGCTGAAACTAGTATCTGAACTGTTCAAACAAAGAGACACTTGCTTGTTGGTTCAGATTTGTGAAATAAAGATGTGGGGTAATTATAATGGCAGCTGAGCTTTTTAGCTTCCTTAATTATTCCAAATTTTTGACAATCTCAGGATTGGAATGTTCTTGACAAATGTCAGTGGTGGGTAGTCAACAAAACTTAGAATGAAAGAAAACTAGTCTTTCACCAGAGAACTTAATCTCTTAGGTTTGGGATAGCAAATGGGTCAATATTATTCTATTATTGATGGCTGGTGGGGCATTCCTGTTGGGAGTTCTAAGGTTATATCTGGGAGATCTATGAGTCAGTTGATTAGAAATATCTACCATGGGCATTGAGATCAGGGATGGTAGACAAACTGCTTTTAAAGGGGTTTTCAGGTTGAAGGTTGAATTTGTGGATGATTTCCTATCTGCTCTTTTGATAACAACCTCATGATTATTATGAGATGTGGCTTATTATGAAGACTAAAACTCTAAGGATTTGGGAACGATTTTGCCAGATTGACAGAGACTGAACCTATAAGTGGCAGATACATATTAAGTGTATCTTACATGTAAGTGACACTCACCAGAGTGTATCACCAGATACACATATATTTGTCTGTCTACATCTCCCAGCCTCTGTCCAGTTAGTGTGGGGCCATACGACACAGTTCTGGCCAATGAGATGTGAGCAGAAGTGGTATAGCAATGAGTAGGCCCTGCCCCCTTAGAAACATCTCCTATGATCACCTAGCAAACTCTCCTCCCTTGCCACGTTAAACCTTGGAGGCAGTGTGCTCCAAATGGCATGGCTACAAGGAGAAAGGCTCGCAACCACCCTGAACACCATAAGAGTGAGGCAAACTTTATGGAGATTTTGGGTTTTGTCTGTTGCAGCAGTTAGAGTGAATTACCCTAATACCCACTAATAACTGTTATGGAAGTGGTGTGTTTTGGTGATGGGAAATGGCTTAGCCTCTCTAAATGTTTGCAGGAAACTGCTTCCTGAGCTGGGTCCTTGAGACAGCACATTGCCCTTCCTGCCTACACTACCATTAGGTCAGGAAGGTCTCCTAGATCCTGCCGACTCAGCTTACCTTGGGGTCACGAAGAGCTGGGGGCACAGGAGAGGGGTTTAGCTCTAGCACACCGTGCATACTACCGTGCAATGGACATATCCTTCAAAAACATGTGTTTCTAATACCATCATTCCTTCCCATGGGTTTCTGGTTCCCACCAAGCTAACTTCAAACCCAATGGCAAAAACCCCACAAAAAAACAACAAAAATCAGCTGCTATGGTATTAGCGACCCTCTGTGTTCTGGTACTGTGTGACTTTTCCAAACCTAGTCCTCTTCAGGGAACCTCTGCTGAGATGAGGGGCATTGCTTAAACATCCCTCTCTCTTCTTTCTTTCCCCTGCTATTCTTTTTGATTTCTTATCTCCCTTTATCTCAATCCTACCAATTCCTAAACCTCTGCTTAAACATCTCTCTCTCTTCTTTCTTTCCCCTGCTATCCTTTTTGATTCTTATCTCCCTTTATCTCAATCCTACCAATTCCTAAACCTCCCACACCCTCCTCCACCTGGCAGAAACAGTTTCCCCTTCCTATGAACACTTGGATCTCTATCTCTCTGAAGGCATCTCCCCGCCACCTTCTGGTGGACACTATAACTAGGAGTTTATGGCAGCCCTTCCTCCTGGACCATGAGCTTCTGGAGAGAAGGGAAGATATGTCTATTTGGCTTACTGTCGGATATTTCATGGCACACACTGGATTGCCCACTGCTTGAACAAATGAATGAATAAATGAAAAATCTCCTTTGCAAAGCTATGAATTCTCTCAGTTAAAAAATTATGATATAGCCTCTGTAGAAATAGGAGGCAGCTTAAAAGAGAACAAGCATATGAAATATTATAGCTCTGAATATGCTAAAAACATTTTATTTACTCATAGTATCAGAATGCTGGAAGGATTTTATCCTTATTTCCCTCTGGTCTGGCTCTTACTTTTTCTTTTTCTTTTTTAAATCAGAGATCCATAGACATTTTTTTTCTATGGGAGTGAAATAAAGGATGGAGATTTGGGATGGACAAAAATATAGAACTGTCTTTTTTTATCTAAAGCAATTACCATGAGGAAAAACAGCTTTCTTCTTAATACAGCAATTCCATAAATAACAGTAAAATTCTTGATGCCCCAGCAGTAAGAAGTCTTCAGGGCAGCACCAATGATGTATAATGCTGGCTGGGAGAAACTATTGTTTACAAGCTAATTATTGTATAACAAGTTGGCTTTAGTTAGCTGTTTGAGAGGTTCAAACAGCAGATTTGGAAAGATAAAGTGTGTATCAGCATGTACATTTTTTTAAATCTCTGATTAAAAACAATAGTTTGAGAGAATTGAAAAAAAACGAGTTAGAAAAAAACAGTTTATTAAGTAATATCATATAAATAACTTGTTACAAAAATTGATTTGCAAAAGGCATATTTAACTCTTTGTGAGAAATCACTTTTTAAATTGCATTCTTTTCAAATGTATACGTCTAAGAAAACAAAGGAAAATAAAAGAAGTCATTTCAAGGAGCGTGGCTTTGCCATTTGACTACCACAAAAGGCCCGGCCACACTGAGCTGTAAGGTAATCATCTTACCTCTCCTTCGAATACAGGAAGCTTTCTCATGTAAACTGTGAAGTTATGAAAATCTCCCCAACTAGAAATGTTGATGAAAGCTGAGCAGTGGTTGTTTCTATCAGGTGTTCTCATTGCCTCATGAGAAGAACCATATGACGGAGCATTACAGCCAGCAAATCTTCAAGGGTGGCATCAGCTTCAATTTATACTTGGGAGTATTTTTAATTAAAAACAATCAATACCAAAAAGCTTTTATTTTCTGGGTTTAAAAATCACAAATCACAGTAGGAGAATGCCAAATTGTCTTAGCTTGGTACTACTGAAGACTCACGTAGCATTTATTATAAGGCCTATTCTTAGGCAGTTTACTTTCAAAGCAATGAAAAGAATCACAAACAAAACAATAGGGTGGTTTCGAAGCATTCCTACGTTTCTTCCGAGCAGATCGGTTGGTTTGCTACACAGCATTCTCCCTGAATGCCTTAGCAATTCTATACATTTGATTCCTTAATAAACACTAAACTAATAGATCATAGAAAACTAAAAGCTTATAGAAGGTGCCTCTAGACATATTTACATAAATAACATAGTCTCGCAAGAAAGACCAAGATCTCATTATAGTGGAATGCTTTTTCCACAACACTGGATCCATGCCTCATTTGTCAAATTAACCCCATTTGAAGAGAAATTTGAGTTTGTGGTCCATGGGTTTAAAAAAAAAAACTGGAATTAAGCAACTTGTAAAAGCTCTTTTGAAATTAATCTAATAACCCAGTGGCTCTCAGGCTAAGTGCCTTGGTCCTGTCTGAAATACAGTGGGTAATAGGCTTTGTTTCCATTTGACCTCCTTTTGGCACTTTCATCTGCTGGCTCTGTCGGGCTAACATTCCCCCCAAATTAAAAAATGAAAATGCATCATAAATAAGGTATTACAAAATGGGGAGTAGATTAAAGATTGTCTCAGCAATGCTTAAATTAAATTGACGATGCAGAGACCATAAACTTCTGGCTTTAAAAATGAGCTATCTCTTTATTAACTTTTAACAAGTGTGTGAGTCAATGTATTTCCTTTCTAAGAGGGTATTTCTCTGCACACTGAATATGATCAGGGTCTGGTTTTTTTAGTAGAAAATTGCCCCTTTAGAAAACTATTCCATAAAGATGCCAAAGGGAGATTAAAAATGCTGCAAACATAATAGTCACTGAACTTTTAAGGAGACCATACTGTGATTCTGTATTCTCTGGAAAAGAAAGCTGCTTGTCAGACTTTGGAAAATAGTTCATCTTCCTGAAGATCCATACACTAAGTCTTAATCTTTCCACTCTTAACAATCTGATAGAGGGGCCTGGGTTTTAGTGTTAAATGTAAATGCTTGACTGTTTAATCCTCTGCAACAATTCAAAAAAGATTTCATCTAGACAAAATCATAAAAAATAAAATTACACTAAAACGATCCTTTTTAGAGGATACCTTTCAAAATAGTGGGGGGATCATGACTTTCTAGAGTGTTCTTCTCAAGTAATTACATTGCTTTAAAACTAGTGACTAGGGTAAGATAATTGATTTGGTGGTTTGGTTCCTGGGGAAAATGAATTTAGGTGTGCCTGATTTAAATACTTAGTTTGGGCCAAGAACCAAATCTGTTCTTCCCTTTCAGCTGCATACTTTTATGGTCCTCAAGTATGTAGAATTGAGGAATTCTTAATTCATAGTTTATACATTTATCTCCAATGACATACCCATTTCAAGGCAAAGCATTTGATGGAAGGTATTGCTCAGCAAATTAGGGTATCTAATATTTATGCACTTAGAAATGAAAGTAATGGAAACTTTCTAAAGTTAATTTGGATTTGTAAATTTTGGGTGCTTCTAAGATAGAGATTCAACTTTTAAGAAATTTTTGTACAACTTTTTTGGAGCTCAAAATGAACACTAAGCCAGAATTTTTTTTTTTTAATGAGTTAAAATTGAATTGCCAGGTTTTGTTTCATTTGAAAATGGAGTCAGTTTGTATCTGAAACTCCCTTCACACAACTAAACTGTAAAGCTAAGAAAGCTCTGTAAAAAACATTTATTTACTGTGCCCAGAGCCCCTGTCTTATGGTTCCATGGAACCATCTATTCTTCTTTCCCATTTGATTTCATTTTTTATTTGGGGACAAATGTTTATGCCTTTTAGCAGAAAGTGGCTATAAAGTGAAGGGGTTGTAAACTTATGCATGGTAGTTTAACATTTTAAAAATCCCAGCTTATTTTAGGGAACATCTTGGTGGTTTGAAGAAACTCTCCTCTTTGAATGGAGGGGAAAAAAATTTCAGAAGGGGCTCAAAGTCCTTGAAGCAATCCACAGAAGTGATCTGCTTATAATTAAGGAATTTTAGTTTCACAGTGACTAAAGCAAATATTAAATTTTACCTCTTCCCATTTTCCTTCCATCCTTCTTGTCACTAACATCTAATATCAGGACAGAGACTTTGTGAAAACTGAGCTGAAAACTAGTTTTTTTCTCCAGTAATCATTCATGTTGACTGGGGTCCTTGATGCGATATCTTGGTGGGAAGGAAGTGAGACCCACACAGAATCATGGAAGTATGGCTCTCTATATTTCCATGACATCAGAGAGTATTAATTATAGTAAAATACTTACAGAACGCTAGTACTAAATATTCAGCTCTAGTCTTAAATTATCCAATTTCCTAGAGGTTCACTTTATCATCGGTTTTGTGGTAAGAGATTAAGCAGTAATTTCAATATTTAGTCATGTTAACTTGTTCTTGGCTCACTGTGCCATCTTCAAGGTGGGATAATATACCCTGCCAATTGTATCTCAAATGTTCCACTACAGAACTACTTACTTTCACTTATGAGGAGAGAATAAACCTTACCCTTAAACATTGGAAGTTGCTAGTGTCGACCCTCAGACATTCCAATTAACCCAAAAGTTCAAAAGAAAGACTTCTGATGATATCTTTCTTTTTACAGGACTATCTTTCTTGATACAATTTATTACATGATGTGAAACATAAGGACCGAGAGCTCTTTGATTTTACAGTAAGTCATGTGGTTAAGGTGGTGTTCTATTGCTATAAATAACTAGTTCTTACTAATTAACTTTACTAAGCTATCTTTTTTCAACATTTAACTGTGACTATGGTATTCATTATAAGTGAAACCCTCCTGTAGTATTTTGTTTGCATTCCTGTGTGTGTGTGTGTATGTGTATGAAGAACTAACAAAAGAAACCCCTGAAAACATGAAATACTTGTTAGTACACAGGGAAGTCCATTACAAAATAGGAAACCATTCGGTAACACAAAGAAGAATATGGATATAAAACTTTTTCACTCTAATTGGGTAACCCAAAAGACTACATTTCTCTTATTTTAAAGGTGCCGTCTTTACTTCCTGGGTAATACACTTATTTAAAACTTAACAACTGTATGTTTCCAAATAGAAAGTATGTACTAATATGACAGTAGCCCCAAATGGAAATAACATTATCTGTAGAAAATTAACATTAATTGAAAATAAATCCCTAAGACTAATAATTGAAGTCAGCATATTCATAAGTACATAATATATATTTATATATATATGTATATGTATATACACAGAGCCTGGGTTTGCTTTTTTTTTTAAGTTTTCAAAACAACGATGTTTTCATTACAGTACTTTGGAAATTTCTGATGACTGCACAATGTAAGATTCTAATGATACAAATCATTAGAACAGCCATATGAAATAAATGATTTGAACCTACCAAAAGGATTAGTTCAGTTCAGTTGGGTCCTCTGGAAAATAACTACGATGCTAATTGCATAATTAGAGAAATAATAGATTGGATGGCTTGTACATTACTTTTCCGTTGTAGTTTGAGACCATCACTTTATCATTATAGTTCAAAGACAAGGATGGCAAGGTTGCCATAGCAACAGAGTTAAAAACAATGAAAAAATATTAATGCTTTTGAAAGTCAACTATCATTTTAATACAATCTTAAACACTCTTATTGAAGGGAATCACATTTTTCCCTTCGTAAGCGTCTTCCAAACATGTACTATGTAGTTTTTCACTATGATCTCAGCAATATATCTATATCTATCATGTCATATAAATATATAGATGTTTCCAGATGTGAAGGACAGGGTTTCAAGTTCAAGTGTGGCTGGCTGTCATTTCCCCATTAAACTCTGAGGGCGGGATTTGAGTTTTATTTAATCTATCTTTACTAATGCAACTTAATTGTGTACAAAGTCTCTGAAGAGTATGAGTTATTGTACTTCACGCTGCTATTTTCAAGTATATTAGAATAATACTGACAACAACTACAGACAAGGAGTTAAAATTTGTCTCAGAAAAGTTCCTTCAAGAATTTTAAACAATTAGACTTATTTGTAATTAGCTTACTGATGGTTGAAATAATTTTAAGTGATCTGTGGTACATTTGGTGGCCCGAACTTTAAAATATGCTAAATATTTCCTTTGTCAACATCATTAGCTATTTTCCCTTTCTCTTTATGTGGTACAAGGGCAAACTTTCACAGGTTTAATATATAACAAATTATGAGTTAGTGGCAAGGAATGAGGTATTACATTTTGTTTGTTGTTTTCCAACGTTACCATTTAATTTGCTTCTAGTCCAAAAGAGGAACAAGAATCTTAAAACGTTGGTGGATTTGATGATTTGAATAGTCATTGGTGCCGGATAAAGTTCTTGAAGAACAAAAAGGATGGGCAAATGCCATTTTAAATTCTTTGCGACACACCCATAATACACACCCATCTATATAGTTCATTATCTCCTTGTGAGCTGATATACCAGGACCAACTTCACAGTTGTTCCTCCCTCACTTCTCTTACTAAAACTATATATATATTTTTATCATTAAAGCACAGTCCCTCATCCCATTAGCATGTGAAATGTACAGCCAGAGCGACCAGCTGACCTGAGTCAATGGAGTGTAGCAGGGAGACCAGGCCAGGGAAACTGAGCCCGTTCGGAACTCGCCCTAAGAGAACGAGGGAAAATACCACTCCTGGCGCTCTCCTCCAGCACGGGGCCTGTTGGGCTGACTGACATGGTTAACTGGATGCGCTAAAAAATAAACATTTGCCTATTGGAAGCTCATAAAAGTGTACTAGAAAAAAGTCTCTAACATTGGATCCACACCGGCTGCAGCCATTGACGTTTGGAACGGGTAGAACAGAGAACCCTTCACGGAGCGGTGGATAAAGTAGAAAGAAAGAGCCACTTCACCTATTTTCGGTGTCGTACTGGAAAAGGAAAAAGGCAAAAGGCAACGCATTAGGAGTCTTTGTCACTGTCCAGGCCTCCGTACATGTCTGCGAGCTTTTTGAACCGGGGGCCCCAGTCACTAAGGTAGTCGTAGTCTTGGTCTCCATCTGTGGTCACCGACTCCAGCGAGCTCAGCGAATTGGCCACCGAGCCGGTGCCCTCGTAGGCGTAGGTGGCCAAGGAGTCGTAGGGCGGGGCGGTGGGGTCCGTGTCATTCTCCTTTAACCTTTGGTTAATGAAATCCCGGACGTCGGTGTTGTCGCGAGCTGCGGGAGTCCGTCGGGGTAGAAAAAGGGCCTCGGGCACGATGTCCCTGCGTAATTTGCTGTCCTCTATGGCTTCGGGGTTCCTCAGGGTGCCGATATCAAAGGCCTGGGTGTCCTCCTCGCCACCACCTTCGTCGTTGTAACTGACAATGTTGTCTCTGATGTCCTCTTTGGAGATGATCAAAGGTTCTTTTTTCCGCTGCCGCCTCAAAGCTGCAAACAACACCACTGTCACTGGAAGCAGAAACAAAGCAGAACGGAGAAGGGAAAGTTAATTCGCCGCCCAATTAATGTCAGCAAGACACACCGTGCCCCAATGTGAAGTTTTAAAACTTCTCTAGGAAACTGCAGACTCAACCTTTAATGCTTTGAGGTTGCGCTTGCCTCCCTGCATGATCAAACCAGGACCCCCCCCCAAAAAACCAGAGTAAATATTTGAAAGAGAGCTACGATTTAAGTAGAGGATAAAACACCTTCATATTTTGTCAGTAGTTCCCTTTTGCTTTGAAACGGCAAACTTGTTTTCAAGGTAAGGAAAACATAAAATAATAATAAAAAAAGCTCAAACAGCGAGAGTGCGGCAATAAGAGTACAAATTATGCCGAACACCTAATGCTCTGAAACTGCTTATAAGCACAAGGCTGGCACCTTCGGGATGTGTTGAAAGTTTGCATAACTCCACAGCTAAAATAACTTTTGCACTATGCCTTCTTCTTCTTCTTTTTTTTCTTCCCTGGGAGAAGTGTAAAATTAGTTTGAAACCCAAAGTAGAGATGTGAATGTCTGCATACCTTTCTACATAGAAGAAATATGATTACAGATAATACCTGGAGAGGCCCAGACACAATTCAGAAAGCCATTCTGGACTTAAAGATCAGCCCATTTAAAAGGGGGCAGGTTATAAGACACGCACCAGCTTATTTCTGTTTGAGCTAAACAAAATAAACACATTTAAGAGGGAACTTGAAAAAATTATTTCAGAGGTTCATATCCTGTAAGTTTGTTGCCTGGAATGTTCGTTCTTTGGATTTTTCCTCCTTAACTCAAATTAGAGGCAAAGCAAGGATTGTGTTTAACGAGCTCCTAATGTTTCTTCACAGCTGACTGGGTCGAACACAGCTGACTACCTGTAGAGAGACACATCTCTGAATGGACATACGGGTGGGAAAATAAAAACACAGTGACAGATTAGAGAGGAAACGCCATCTGGGGCAGAAAATGCATTGTTAAACTGGGTTGGTCCAGGGGTGTTTACTACAGGAAGTACTAGTAACGTGTTTTTATTTTCTCCTCCGTAACATGGTCCAGATTTTATGAGCCATAAAGATTGAAATATTGTAGTAAGGATTACAGAATAATGGCTTTTGGTGACTATGTATATCTACCTATATAATGATGGATATATGCATACCCAGATATCTATATATTAAATTTTCAGGTGTTAATAGTGTTATGAATAATTGGTTATCTATCCAGAGAGTTCTATATGCCAAGCACTATGGCAAGTGCTTTATATACTGAATCTCATTTAATTATCACAGCAGCCCTACAAAGTAGGTACCTTCATTTTATCATGTATATATATGTATTATACAATATAGTAACCATTTTTCATAGAGGAAATTGAGGTTTAGAGATGTCCCATATGCAAACAATTGAAATCCAGGTCAGACTAAAAAGCCAACACTTTTAATCACCAAGCATGTTTGGATTATAGACTACTTCTAAAGGCTATCCACTGTTGCCATTTCAAGTGCGTGGTTGTGTAATTGTACACATTCTCTCTTGCTGCCAAAGAGCATCCTCATGCCTCATTTGTCCCAGCCATTCAGGGCATTTATGTATTTGTTCATTCATGAAATATTTATGCAGTGCCTACTCTGTCTGTGCCAGGTCCCATTCTAGGCACTATTGGTGCAAAACCTTAATCAGGAGGGGGGCAGGGGTGGTGGTGGGGGTGGATGGAGACTGACAACGAACAATGTGTAGCATAAATAAGGCAATTATTGGGGCGCCTGGGTAGCTCAGATGGCTAAGCGTCTGCCTTCGGCTCGGGTCATGATCCCAGAGTCCTGGGATCAAGTCCCGCATCGGGCTCCCTGCTCTGCGGGAAGTCTGCTTCTCTCTCTCTCTCTCTCTCATGAATAAATAAATAAAATCTTAAAAATAAATAAATAAATAAATAAATAAGGCAATTATTAGAAGGTGATATGTACAGTGTAAACAAAGAGTAGAGCGGAGGGAGGAGGGTGAAGAGCACTTCTGTGTATGACTGAGAGGCTGTATATGCTTTGTAGGAGGAGATTGCCTCATTGAGGAAGTGACATTTGAGCAAAGGTGTGGGGAGTCAGCCAAGGGGTTGTCAGGAGAAGAGGACAGAGCTAGAAGAAAGGCCCTGGGATGGGAGGGAGCCTGGAGTGTGTGACAAACAGCCAGGAGACCCTACGGCGGGACCTGAGGGAGCCCCGCCCGGACCGGAAGGGAGTTGGAAAAGGCCACGTCATCTGGGGCCTGGAGGCTTCTGTATGTCCTCACTTTACCCTGAGGTGCTGGTGGGTGGAAAATTGCAGCGCTCTGGGCAGAGGGATGTTCATAATCTATCCTTTATGCCGGATTCCAGTGTGACCAATGGCAAGGATTTGCAAAGCAGAGGATTGTAACTAAGGATGGCCTCTGGGGATAGCGAATAGAATCAAGACTAATGTCTCCCAAAGCATTCAACCTTTATGTACCACGGTTCGTGTCATCATTTAAGGCAAGAGAGCAGGCATTTATCACTACCTAATTCTGCCCCAGTTGAAGTGATCTGTATCTTTTGTTTTGGTCCTTTGCACACCTGAAAGTGCAATACCTAGAAGAGAGGGCACGTTGGGTAATTCAAAGGCATTTCTTCACTGCCTCATTCTCCTACAGCTACAACTGCCTGTATCTTTTCTTTTTAGCCCAATGTACATCTGAACAGAAATTCTAGAAGGGAAATCTTTCTCAAAGCTAACTTTTATCGACTGAAGATGTGAGTTCTGAGCACGTGGAAAAAAAAATACATTCTGAGAAAGTAATAGCTTTCTTCCCAGTAACTGACCTCTTCCCTTTTCTCTACCCCCTGAGGCCAGAGGACAGCAGTGGGATTTTGGCGGGGTGGGGGGAGGGGGATGCTTGGACCAATTTGCTCTCAAATCCCATCATAAAGCTAGAAGGTAGCAAGGCATTTGAAATCAGCCTGCCTAGGCTCACGTAAAGGATTTGACCCTTTTAAGTCTGTTTCTTTCCATGAAAGAGAGGCAATAACACAGTGCCCCAGTGTTGTCATCAGGAATGCGTTCGTAAATGTGGAAGTTTCGTAGACTCTAAAGCACCATAGAGACACGAGATGTCGTAGTTTTCACTGTGGTTTTATTTTTGTAAATAAAACAAGAGATGCCACAGGATCCACTTTATTGACTGCAGATTTCCTCCCACATCGGTGTGGCTTTTCTCTTACAAAATCTCGGGTTTGCTTCCACCTTCTTCAATTGTCTCATTTGCAGTTCGGGCTCTCTTTCAGCCTGGACATTGCCCTGCCTTCTATGAGCTCACAAAGAAAGTAGAATGCAGTGTGGAAGCACCAAGGCTCAGGGGGTGGAAGACCTGGGTTTGGAACTTTGTTCTACCACCTGTTAGCTGTGTGACGTGCCTACAGGACTGCACTTCTTGGAGCCTTGGTTTTCTTATTTGAGATGCAGATAAATATATACCAGATGGTTCTGAGGGTTAAAGGAGAAGAACAGTTGTGAAGCATCTTGGCCAGTGTGTAGCCCACAGTGTTAGCCTAGTAAAGGATCAGTTCCATTGAGCTCCTTTTTTAATTAGGTACAGAATTCCAAAAACACTAGACCAGATGTAAGGAGCAAGGAGACAAGTTAGGAGTCCCGAGGAAACAGCAAATTTATTGGAGGAAGGAAATGATGAAGAGAGGATAAAGGTAGTTGGTGAGGAGGAAAAAAGCCGGCGGGGCGGGGAGGGGGGCGGGAAGGGAGAGAAAATGGATAGATGATGAAGGAAAGGAAGAATCACCTCTTTAAGATGAGAGTCAGCTCTTCTTCTATAGACCACGGAAGAGTCCATGGAATTCTCCCTGACTACAGCCCTGCCAATTCAGCCCTTCTAAAAATAATCTTTTTCCCCCTAATCAAAAAGAATATTTGTATCCTTCTCTTCCAAAAACAATTTTTACAGACTCACACCATTAGAAACACTGATTTGTCTTTGCATACTGTCAGCTTTTATTTATCTTCATATCTTAAAATACTTTTCCCAAATCTTCGTTGACAAAGAGAATCACAGTTCTGTAGTTAAGTTTCAAGACTTCTGTTATAATTAGCAAAATTGATATGGAATGTGAAGCTCTTAAGCAGGGATCCCTAGGCATTCTCTTCTTGGAAAAATGTAGGTCTTTTACTCTTTATTCTTCTCAACGCTATATTGTAATTTTTAAAAAGAGTCCCTCCCCCCCCCCCCCGTGCAATCCAGGTTGACACTTAACTTCTTACCTTTCTTCCCCTTGTGTAGCAAGCTTACTTTGACTTTTGGAAGGACTGAGTTAACTAACATTTGATTTCTTAGTTCACAACAGTCAACAGTCTGTTGAGCATTTTGAGCTCAACCTGTGTGCTTAATTCATGGGTTGGGGACAAAAATTTCATTTGAATCATTGCTAGACCTCGATTTTCACCTTGATTGCATTCATTTCTTTTAGGTCCCAGATTTATTTCCTCAGTCACAGAAATTGATAATTATTGAGAATCTGAGAAATAATAGACATTGTGTATGTGGCAGTTGGGGAGCAAGGCTAAGAAGTTAGTGATTCAAAGGGGTAGCCCAAAGCAAGTTGGCTGGGTGGAAGAAAATTTCATCGCTTTTCATTTCCCCGTATGAGAGAGAAAAAGTCATCACATTTCTCTTTCCACTTTCCCATTGATCTTTTTAAACTTTACCTTCATAGAAAGGGCCCTCAGCACACCCTCCGTGCCGGATGACTTTCTCTCTTTAAAATTTAACAATGTTTGCCAGGTTAAATGGGAAACAACAAATGAAATGGAAAGGGCACATTGAGAGTGCCCTCCAGTCCCCCTGGGATTCATTCTCTGTCTGATAGACAAGAGATGCTTTGGGTGGACTGATTCCCAGGGTAGATGAAGACATGGGCCAGTTTCACGTCTGTTCATTCTCCAAAGCTGTTTTCAAGCCAAAACTAGTTCATGGTTGAACAACACAGATCCTCAGCATATAACTCTGCTCACCTAGATCGGGCTGTATGCCTTACCGGGGGAGGTGGATAAATCTAGGGTGTCACAGTAACAGTGTGTGCCCCTCAGCATGGGGAGATAGGAGGCAGGGAGAAGCAGTTTACCTAGTAGGGTCACGATGCACAGAAGGATGGCGATCAGGGCCCCCGTGCTCAGGCCCGTGGGGTGCACGAGGGCCTCCGCGTGGCAGGACTGCATGTTGCCATGGTGGTCACATGCACAGACCCGGACAGTCACTGTCCCTGTGCTGCTCTGGACTGGGTAGTCGTTGTCTGAAATCACCACGGGCAGGAGATAGGTGCTCATCTCGTGTCTGTTGTAGCCATTTTTCCGAGTTAAGATTCCTGCCGTGTTATCTGCAACCGGAAAGCAAAGTGGTGAATGTCACGTGCATACCACATCGTGGATTGGAAAAATTGTGACGCTAACAGAGAGAGAGTGAGAGAGAAAGCTATCAATATATAGACAGAGAAGATAACTTGGGCACATTTACCTTTGTTGTCATGAATGGTAAAGTTTGAACCACTGGCTGCTTCTGGGGCCAAAGAGAAGGAGAATTGGTGCCCGCTGTAAGGGTCATCTTTGTCAATGGCTCGTAGGGTCTGAATCAACTAAAATCAAAACCATAAAGCTGCTATGAAGTTCGGCTAACTCAAAAGCGTTCCTTACAGTTTTGCAGTAAATTGCATGACTACGTGATTTCTAATTTTATTTATTTTTTTATGTTTATTTTTTAACGCATCTTTTTTTTTTTTTTAAAGATTTTGTTTATTTATTTATTTGACAGAGAGAGAGGGAACACAAGCAGGGGGAGTGGGAGAGGGAGAAGCAGGCTTCCCGCCAAGCTGGGAGCCCGATGCGGGGCTTGATCCCAGGACCCTGGGATCATAACCTGAGCCGAAGGCAGATGCTTAACGACTGAGCCACCCAGGCGCCCCTGATTTTCTATTTTAATTTAAAAACAATAGCCTCTAGAAAATTTACAATGAATCCACTTTATGCAATGAACAAATGGGTTGGAAAGAGAGCCGGGAATAATACTTTGTTGTAGGGCTAACCCCACTGGGCACTGTAGGATATTTAACAGCAAGCCTGGCCTCCACCCGCTATCTACCCGTAGCACACTACTCTTTGTGACAATCAAAAATGTCCCCAAACATTGCCAAATGTCCCCTGGGGGCAAAATCACATGGGTTGGGAAACACTACCCTAGAGAGATACAAAGCTATAAAATACCACAATGATCTATGAAAACATTTCAGCTAAAAAAATCAGGCACTCTTTGGACACAGCCTGTTTAGAAATGCAGTCTTGACATATACATAAGCCATCGACTTGCCTAAAAGCTAACAAGAAAGTTTGTACATAAAATACAACTTCAGCTTCCTGCTTTAATATGTATTTTAACAGTGCACTTCTATTTTGACAAACTGTAACATAATTTTTATATCACTGGCAGAAAAGACCTATTTCAGGTAGGGACAAATGTGTAAAACAGGAAAACATTCACGAATTTGTATTACTTGTACAGATGGGCAATATAAATAAGTGAAACTATGAATTATAGACATTTGTAAAATATGTTCTGGTTATTGCTTTCCAGTATATATGGTAATTAAAAGTAAGCTCACCAATTAAGATTTTTTCCAATAAAACTGTGACTAATCTATTTTAATGAAAATTTAAGACTGATCTGAATCAGCATCAGTCTCTGAGAATGATGAACTTCCAGTTCTTAAAAACTGTTTGTTCTCTTATGCAAGTTAAACATTCATTCTGGTTCTTATTTATAGTATTAATTTTGTTAGCATATACTTCATAGATAATTCAAAAACTCGCCCTCAGCTCTGTGTATTAGAAGATCTAAATTAATCTGACTGAATTAATTTGCTTTCTTATGAAACTCACCTGATCTGCTTTTGCTTTTTCGCAGACAAAAGTTTCATAGAATTCAGCAAATTCTGGGGCATTGTCATTGACATCTAGAACTTTAATATATAGAGGGACTCGGCTGCTTTGCTTTGGATTATCTGCAACATGCCAAAAAGAAAGAAATAGGCATTTATGTATTGATCGCCAATCCCCTTTAGACAATTGTCACTCACTCCTTTCTCATTCATACACAGATTCCCCAAGGCTGCTCTGAGTACCACAGGGCATTATGTACAACTTAGTCACCAAAAAGAATAGATTGGTACTTCTGGAGTTGGATACACCTGTTGGAGATACCTGTGAGACAGAGCTACTTGTGGGGATAGAGTACAACTGGATAGCAAATCCCAGAGTTGCACAAAATAAAGAAAAGCTATCCAGGAAAGGCAGTCTAGAGGCAGATTTTAAGAGAAGCCAAAGAAGCAAGGAGATGGGGAAAATTGTACAAAAGAAAGATCGAGGGATATGTGAAGGAAACCAATGGTTGTTTTGGTCTTAGCTCTTTAGTTTTTGTGCTGAATACAAGCTAGATGTAGTGCTCAGCACTTTGCTATATTATCTTATTTAATCCTTACAAACTTTTGAGGTAAATACAGCTATCGACCCTACTATAGAGATGAGGAAACCGAGGCACAGATAGGTTAGGTAATTTGTCCACCTTCACAGAGATGATAAGTAAGAAGTAGAGCCTAGATTTCAACTTGGGTCTGTCTGACTCCAAAGCCCAGGCTGTTCATCCAGGATAATGAGAGAGCAGCATCCATGTTGGAAGACTGGAGGTGAATGAGTATTTTGGGTAGTGTGGAAGACAGATTCTTGGTCTAAGAATCAGGAATTGGAATCTCTGAGCTCAGTGCTCCTCATTCACTTCACTTATATATCTGTTTGTTCCCAACATAAATATTTAGTGAGCATCTCATTTCTAATACATGCTAGCCACTCTCTGGGGTGCTGGGACACATGGGGGACATAACACAGATCCGGCATCCTGGAGCTTTATTCTCCTGGGGGCAGATAAACTGTAAACACATAAATAGATAACGCATCAGATGGTAAATGCTATGGAGAATTTAAAGAGGGAAAGGGATGGGAGAGAGGTGGAGGTGCTACTTTGAGGGGGATGACCGCTCATTCTCATCCAATGAGATGCCATTTGGACAGAGACATGAATAAAGAGATGAATTAAGCCATGTGAATATTTCCGGCTCTCCAGATAAAAGGAACACCAAGTGCCAAGGCCCTGGAATGGGAGTGGGCTGGTTTTATGTAAGCTCTGGGCTTCTGTTGCATCAAAGATAGTTAAGAAGTTTAGACAATAAGATTCTTAAGCTCCTTTGCATCTAAAATGTTGCTCACATTATTACAAAGTTGGAGTTGCCGAAGATGAAGTTTTTTTAAAAAATTTTTTTATTAACATATAATGTATTATTTGTTTCAGGGGTACAGGTCGGTAATTCATCAGTCTTACACAATTCACAGTACTCACCATAGCACATACCCTCCCCAATGTCCATCACCCCGCCACCCCATCCCCCTCCCACTCCAGCAACCCTCAGTTTGTTTCCTGAGATTAAGAGTCTCTTATGGTTTGTCTCCCTCTCTGGTTTCATCTTGTTTCAAAAATGAAGTTTTAAAAGGTCTTTATCACTAGTACTTTCAAATATATCACAGAAACATTAAGTCTTAAAAAAATTTTTAGGCACAAAGCTTAAAAAACACATGAAATGACTACTTCAGTAAAACATAAAATTTCATGATGTTAAAAAATGGTCCTTTTCAGTGTGAAAAATAATTTTGTAATTCTAAACCTTTAAGTATGCTCTGTCATTGGTATCTGCATTAGTCCCTCCGCATAAATTCTGGAGAGCAAATTCCTACCTAACAAATTTGTAATTAGGAGTTCTTAATGCTATCACAAAGCAATTCTTCATTTTGCCCATATTGGTTATTTATTATTCTACTCAATATTCTTCAGCTATTTCAAATCTCATGAGTTAGGTTAACAAAGAATACTACTGTAATATACCATTAGATATGGAATATTTCACACTAGATACCCAACTGAGCTAAAAATATTTGAACTTTTAAAATCAAAAACAAAAACTAAAAAAATGAGCTATAATTTGGAAGCTTATTTTTAAGCATTTAAATGTTATTTTAAAAATACTTTTTCTTTCATGTACTTAGGCCTACACATTGTGTTTACATTACACAATTTTCACTGTGTATAATCATTTTATTTGAAGCATTCATTTGGCACTATTTTTCTTTGCCTTCATTTTCATGGGGACTTCCATAAAATCTGCTCTAAACATCTTATTGATTACTTGGTGGTTTGGATTGCTCACTTTGGTGTACAGTGGAAAAGCTAAAATTTATATCTCTTACTTCTGTAATGATTTTGAACTAGAAATTCTATAGAAAACTGGAGAATAGATATCTGAAAGATTTCTAAGTAATGCCTACGTTTTTTAATATACTTGATTCCCCTCCCCTCCCAATTCCAACCATGAGCCCATGTTTTTCAGCTGCTTCTGTTATGTTCTGATTGATAAAGCTTTTTGGAATCAAATCCAATATGTACCAATTCAACCTCATTTGAGAGATGCATTCTCATTTTATTATTTCTGAACTACAGATCGTCCACAGGTGCCTCTGCATTTGTGAATGAAATAACACGTGCCCAGAAGAAACATTACTGCAAATCATTACAGGGCTGTTTCCCTCAATATGTATTGAGTAGGATATCAGTACATGGTGATGAATTTCAGCCTCGCTTCACCAGCCCTTGCCGGGACACTCACTCCGTGCTCCGTCAGCTGGGGACAGCTGCGGTGTGAGGTTAGACTTACTGATCTCTGTTGCGATTACTGTAATGTTGTGCCACAGCAGTGTTTCTCGGTCAAGAAGTTTCGACGTAAAAATGGAACCATTTCCAGAATCAATGTTGAATATTCTGTCCATATCTGTGTGTCGATCAACAGAATACCTAAAAATGCAGAGTAGAATTTAGAATGGTTTTCTTTTCTTTTCTTTTTAAAAATGAAATATAGTTGACACACAGTTACCTTAGTTTCAGGTGTCCAGCATAATGATTTGACAAGTCTACATGTATGCTGTGCTCACCACAAGTTTAGCTACCATCTGTCCCCATACAATGCTAGAAAGGTTTTCCTTGTATTTGTTATTCTCACATCCTAAAACTAGCCCCAGAATTTGTTACATGAGTTTTTTCTACTTGTAGCACATATTTGCATATCTATAACTCAGTATTAAGCAAAATATTCTGGGAAATCAATTCTTTACAATTGAGGTCCTAATGGTAAACCCATTAGACAAGTTGCATGAGTTTGAGAATCACCTATTAAAGTTTCTCTTATATGTAATTTGTATCAAGTTTGTATAGTAATTGTCACATTTTAACTCAAATTTTTAGAACCTTAGAACTTTAATGTGTATGCAGGTGTTCCTGTGCATGAGTAGGGTTATTGTCTAGTTTTCTGTTATCTACTTTGTTTTAAAAATCATTATGTAGAAAGAAGCAAAAACTGGGTAGTGTGGCTGCAGTTAGTGAGGTGGGAAAAGAGAGAGAGAAAATGAGGTTGGGGAGAGATTCAAGAGTCTGGACTGTGGAAGGATGGGCTGGCCATGGCAAGGATTTGGGATTTGTTCTAAGAGCAATGCGAATCTACCACTGGATTTAAGCAGGCAAATGTTCCAATCTAAATCATGTTTAACAAAGATCACTGGTTGAATCGAGAATGGTTAGCTGGTGCAGTCACAAACTGGTAGAAGAAGAGAAGAACAGGGTTTGGGGAAGAGCCTAAGTTCCCGATATATTAAAGCTGAGGGTGATCAAGGAAAGCCTGGGAAGGGAAAGATCTGGATTGACAACTTAGATCTCTGGTTCACTTGTCTAGGAAGAGAAGGTCCAATGAAGGGAGAAAAATATTAAGGAGAGAATCACTTAAGTGGAGAAAATGGGGACCCACAGTGCCCAGAGCAGTGCCCAGAGCAGAGTAGGAACTGGAGAACTATTTAAGGAGTTCAGAGAATTCAAAGAAAACCGAGAGTTGTCTTAGAAATCAAAGGAGGACAGAGTTTTCAACACTGAAATTGATGGAAAACTAGCAGATTTTGAGAAATGTTATCTTCTTTATCAATTTATTACCAGTTTTTAGAATAGCTATATATGGGGAAAATATGTATGCACTGTTTTATGTAGGGGACATTAAAGAGAAAACTCAGGAGACAGTTGATATGTTAAGGTCATTAGGGAGAAAAATTGCCCATTTCAGCTGGAGTCTCAAAATTTATGTTATGATGGGAAATTTAAAAATATTGGCTTGGTAGAAATACTATTAAGTAGATGACCAACAAATCATACACATGAAGACTTATTATGAATGCTCTAAGAAAAATAAGCTGTTGTTACTAATTTGTAATAGTGTACCATGTTCAAGATTCTATTTCAGTTGATTATTTTACTTCAAAATGTAACTGGTGAATTATAATTTAATTCTGCTTAAATATAATTTAAACCTGCTATTAAAGAGAATTAAGAAGTTCAAAAAGGATATCTATATATCTCAAGTCAGGTTAGAATTTTAATTTTAGTTTATATAAACCTTATATTTTATTATTAAGGGTCCATCTCTTACAGATAAAACAGCCATTATTTTTGCCATTTTATGTCATGAATCAATGTTTATTAAGAATTTAGTCAACAGCATTGAACTTGATCACCTGCCTTCACTGTTAATTTGAGAATGATAAATATTTATAGCACATAACTACCCAAAAAGGAAATCTCAATATTCATAGATTTTGTAAGAAATTTAATGACAGCCTACAAATATATTTTCCCCTCATGAAAAATGTCAAGCTGAAGATATGCTGCTTATTGCCTTTATAAGCTGTTACAATTATATACAGCAGTAATCTTTTCTTGTTCTTTGTCTGTTTTCTTCCTGCTATAGTTTTAAGTTTTACAAGTAATCATATTTTCTTGTCAAGCCTTTGAAATAAAGAGTATGGGGTGAGGAATTTTGAGTTGAAGGTGGCTATTGATTTTAAAGAGGAACTACTTAGGAAAAACCGAAATTGTGCGTGAGTTTTTCCCTTAATTGGGAGATTTAAAAATTAATAGGAAATTTCAGATGTCTACATTGTTTAGGAAAGATGTTTGCACATGAAGCCTTATCTGTCTGTTGTTTTCTTTCCAAAGTAATTTCAATTCATATCTAGTATATTTACTGTCCAGTCACATTAATTGTAGTCACAACAGATAAGGAACAAGGTAATCAATCTTAACATGATTATAGCAGATTATTTTGCTAGGTAGCTCTTTTTTTCCCCCCCCCAGAAATTTATTATATGCTGTGATTCAATAATTTGTCTTCTAACATATCCTCTCAAGTCAGGGAGATTTGTGGGTCAGGAAAGGAAGTATGTTTGCATGTAAATTTTTCATAATATCTCTTCAGAGTGACATTTTATAAGGCTCTTCCATGGAATTGTCAAAGGGCATTTGTGATAAAGTTACTGGAAGAAAATTATTTTATGTAATTAAAGAACTAAAGATTTGTGCCTGCATAATGATAGATCAATGTTTGGGGGGGAGAATTCTCTAATATTAATTGTGTACCTAACATATTGTCTAGCACCTTGGTTGTTCAATACTTACATCTTGGATAACCAAAAACTATGTGTGGATGTACTTTCCCAATCTGAGAATCACTTTTGTCCTATAAAAGGACTCACTGGAATATACATTTATATACCAATATATCCTTATTTGTATTTTTACCCTTCAGTCTATATCTATATATGAAATCCATATGTACCAAGAAAAGGCTGGTATAAAAAAAATTCAAAATTAGCTGACAGTCAACCCAGTCTGACAAGCTAACTACTTCCTTTAATAAAACATAAAATAATGCAGTGCGTTAAAATGGTATTCATTATAAAAAGTAAAATAGACATAAAAATGCAGCCTAAATTCCCAGGAGACATTATCTTTTTCAATTAAAAGCATGTTGACTGATCAAAGAGGTAACAAAGCTCATATTTATATGAACTTCCAGCATTAACCCTTTTAAATTGGTCTTGACATTGACTTGCTAGATCTTTCCCTTACACAGGACAAATTCTGAGTGAGAGAATCGGTTGTGAAAGTACTTAAAATTATTTGTGTTGTACAAACAAAGGCTGTTGTTCATTTTCCATATTAATAATATTAAATGTATATGGAAGGACACTTGATCCGTGGAGCTTACATGTGACTACTTTGGGTTGACTATAGTCCAGTTCACGGAGTCTACAGATACTCTCATAGATATTCTCGTATAAAACAACAAGAGTCTATTTTCCGGTTGATTTAAAACTATTCCCTGAGAGTAAACTAGGCATTTTTGTGTTTTAGATGTGGGACTTGCCATAAGGTTTCATTTGAACAAAGAGCTCATGGCTGAAAAGTTAGAAAATGATTGCCTTAGAATCTCAAACTCTTTCATCTGCAATAATATTCTTCATGGGACCACCAGTGTGATCCTGTTAAACAGTAGTTTTAGATTAGGTTAATACTCCTATTCAAAACTTTGCAGTGGCTTCCTCCCTCAATCAGAATAGAATCCAGTCTTTACCAAGGCCTGCAAATGCCGTGTAGGACCTGCCACACTCACCACTTACTGTACCTCCCTGTTGCCTCACAAACTACTCCCCACCTTGCTTGCTCTCTTCTAGCTCATAAACCTCCTTGCTACTCTTTCTTCATGCCAAGCAAGCTCTGGTATCAGACCTTACCCTCATTTTTCCCTCTCCTTGGAATGTTCTTCTCCCAGATATCAACATAGTTCATCCCTTCATTTCAATCAAATCTTTACTCAAATGATTTCTTACCAAAGGCAGGCCTGACTACCCTATGTAAAATGGTACCCCAGATACCCTCTGTTTCCATACTCTGTCTTATTTTATTGCTTACACTGTATTTTACCTGAAATACTTCATATTTGTTGTTTGCCTATTTCTGTCTGCCCCAGTTAGAATGTAAGCTTCATGAGATCAGGACTTGATATTGTTCTCTATTGTATCTCTAAAGCCTAGAACATACCTGGCATATGGCAGGTGCCCTGATCAGAATTTATCTGTGGGCTCACTGGCAAGAGTTCCCCTAGCTTGTCAGTCTGCTTACTTTTTTTTTTTTTATGGGGGCTAATTGATAGAATGATATTCTGATTTAGCAGTTTTCTCATCTAGTCAACTAAGCTACTGACTCAAGGCTGGAAGTTGTTGACTCCAGTGCTCTCATGATAAAATTCTAGAATACTAAAGCATCTGTGGTTTCAAAGAGGAAGGAGGCTTCCTTACAGCCTGATTTACAGCTAAGGTATACGGAATGTATAGGGAAAATAGAGCTTGCTTACATAGTATAAATTAGAATTCAGCTCTGTTAATTTCCCCAGGATTTCTCAGACATATATCATGAGATGATTCTTATTTTTATCCATGTCTGACAAAGAAAAACATTATGCATCCAAATGGAGCATAATTCTGCTTCTAAGTGTTACATAATATGTTCTTATACACTTGAGAAACAGACTCAGCCCGGTGTCTTGTTTATTAAAAGTCACAGAGTTCTCTCCATGCTACTCTTTGACAAATCTAAGACCTTAAAGAAAAATTCCAGGCCATTCTGTTGTATTTCCTTATACCATTTTCATGTAAGTTGTCAACTCCCATAGATCATTTTGTGTGTGTCCCCCCGCCCCAATTTTGTGTTTTTTAGATTTACACTGTTGCTAAAGTAATGTTTATGTTGAGCAAGGAGAGTAAAGATGCTGTTTAGAGTAGTTTTTCAGGAAGACACAGTGTCTCATTGGAAAAAAGGATTAATTTTCTAACTTGCAGGTGATACTTGCATAGCAATCGGCTAAAGCTTCTGAAAGAGACAGGTTGCAGGAGTGTGCTTACTTGACAGGATTCCTGGCAGCATCTGGATCTTGGGCTGTGACTGAGCCTATTGTCGTGTTTATCTGAGCATCTTCTCTTATCTGTAGGATGTAGGCCAGTTTGCTGAAGACGGGGGGCTCATCCACATCTTCCACCATAATTCTGACTGTAGCTGCATCTTTGAATGGACCCAGGTAGAGAAAGCGGGGTTCAACATGAGGATTGGAGGCTTCCACCTTGAGGGTGTACACTTTCTTCTTTTCAAAGTCCAAGAGCTTGGGGAGGGTAGGGGGAAGAGACATATTGGAAGCAACCAAGACACACAGAAAGACAGGAGCCATTTTTAGTGCAAATCTAGGGTAAATGAATATGACCGTATTGCTTAGGATCATCACCACACAGTGTGAAATTGGGCAAAGGCATGGGAGTTCAGATGCCACACTGTCCTGATGAAAAGTGTGGGCTGAGGGCGCCTGGGTGGCTCAGTCGTTAAGCGTCTGCCTTCGGCTCAGGTCATGATCCCAGAGTCCTGGGATCGAGTCCCACATTGGGCTCCCTGCTCGGCAGGAAGCCTGCTTCTCCCTCTCCCACTCCCCCTGCTTGTGTTCCTTCTCTCGCTCTCTCTCTCTCTGTCAAATAAATAAATAAAAATCTTAAAAAAAAAAAAAAGTGTGGGCTGAAACCACAGGGCAGTACACAGAAGTGTGGAATAATTTAAAACCAATAAACCATGTGCTTCAAAGCTAATAATTAATTTTGGTTACTTTTTTTAATGATTGCACTTTCATCATGTACGGTGTGATAGTTTCTCTTTCCTTTAGCACACTGTTATATGTGTGTATCTATAATGCTGCTGCCTTGCAAGTGGGTACAAGGGTGCAAGGTATGATGGACAGGGAAGGGAACCTGGAGGCAGGAGTCTTATAAGACCTCCTTTAAAAAAAATTCTTGTATTTGACTAGAGGGAGTCCTGTCAGGGGCAAGTTGGCAAATACGTAGTAGATTATTATGTGTCAGATGTTGTCACATCTGGCTGTCCTTGAACACTTAATGAGTGTTTTAAAATTTGCCAGTACCTGGACCCCACCCTGGATCATTAAACCAAAATATCTGTGGTGGGGGTGGGAATCTATGTGTTTAAATGCCTCCCCCAGTGATGCTGATGTGCAACCAGAATTGAGAACCACATGTTTGCATCATGACTCCCTTTTCCTCATTCAGATAAAAATAGATTTAATATGGTTTTGTGGGGGTTTTTTTTGTGTGTGTGTGGTTTTTTTTTTGTGCATGTGCATGAGTTGATAAAATATTCCGAGTGATATCCTGATAAGGGCATTGGGCTAATTACTTGCCAACGAAAGTAATGATCATTGCTGTCAGAGGTCTTTAGGAAAAGTATCTCTACTTCTTGAGACATAGTGAACCCAAATGCTTATTGCTGACTTTTAGTTTTAGATGATGATATGACAAGGCTCACTAGAAACACAATTAATCAAGATATTAGTGAATGTGATTTAGTTGGCTAGGCAAAATTTCAGTTTGAATCTGATAATGCACTAAGAAAATTAAAAAGGTTAATGCACACTAATGGGCTTCCTAATTATATTATAGTATAAAACATTGGTCTGAGTGTCGCTTAAACATGTTTTAATGTGTTCCCAGGTATTAAGACATGTAATCCAAAGCTTAAGAGGAAAGAATTTTCTCGTTATTTACATCCACCTATGCTTATATTTACCAGCGAATATAACAGTGTGCTGTTATATTAAAGAAGAGAGAAAATATTACACTGTACATGATGAAAGTGAAATCATTAAAAAAGGTAACCAAAATTAATGTATTGTTAGCTTTGAAGCACACGGTTTATTGGTTTTAAATTTTTCCACACTTCTGTGTACTGCCCTGTGGTCTTAGACAATTTTGGGGGTAAATAGTGAGTGAGTACATAGGGCAAAAATTGGAATTCAGAAATATAAAGAATTTATTATCGTGTTCCAAAGAGTAGCTAAAGAGCTCATAGGAAATTTGTGTTAATTTATTTCTGTGGTCTTTTTATATCCTCTCTCTCTCTCTCTAACTCAGGCCGTCTTTATCACTGCTTGTGTTATTCTCTTCCTTCAAAGCATGTATCAGAATTTATAACTATACACTTGTTTGTTTGCTTATTTGCTTCCTTGTCTCTTTTCTGCCTTAGATTGGCAGTTCTGTGGAAGCAGAGACCATTCTGTTGAATGTACTATTGTACCTCCTGCATCTAGAAGAGTGTCTGGCACTGTTTGCTTATTTTTCATTGACAATATTTATTTTATGTACTTTAATGTATATTATTTATTTGTGTCATTTATTTACTTATTAGGAGGTTCTTAATAAGAATTTATTGAAAGTATGAAATTAATGAATGCATCAGATTATTGAGGACCTCTAAAAGCCAACCATTAGATTTGGTGTTTAAAAAAAAAAATTCATAAAATAAGAATCTAGAGGAACGTTCATGTGAGATGTAATTACCCCGGTTACTCGGGGACTGGAGAAAAGTGAATGTCTCATTTGCATGGTAGTTAACAAATGGCATTACCTTTTTGACAGTAATAACCCCTTCCTGGGTTTCCTGGTCAGTGATGACATCAAACATGTCCAGCCCCTCTCCCTCTGTAATGCTGTACTCAATTTCAGCATTTTCTCCCGTGTCAGCGTCGCTGGCTTTGATCCTGCCAATCGGTGTACCGGGCGGAGAAGATTCGGGGGTCTTAAACTGGTATGTACCTATTAATCACCAGACAGATATAAGTCAAGCACAGATGAAGGATGCTCTATCATAATAAAGACAAAACTTATTTTCTAACAGTTCTTTCAGACATTACTACGGATGCAATCAGATTTGTACTTTCCTCACGATAATTAATGGTGCTCTATCCTCCTTACATCCTTACTTTCATGATTGTTAAGAATATTTCTTCTGTCATGACCTGTCTCTTTGCAGATGGAGAACACTTTTTTTGTCCTCTAAATAGGCCTCCAGGTTCATGGGTATGATGGCAAGAAAGACTAAGCTGCTGGGGGTGGGGGTGGTGCACAAGGTTTCGAAGCCCCCGTTGAATAATCTTAGCAGAAAGAATGGGAAAGAATTTAACCTGACCTGTAACTTCAAGCCAATTATGAGGTAGTTCTTAAAAGGGTTCTTTGTGTCATTGCTAATAACAACTGGAGGTGAAATAAATGACCGCGATCTAGAGGATGTATCCAAGCAGACACTCACTCACACAGGGAGCTGGTCTGGCTGCAGTTAGGGATACACATTAGACGCATTGAGAGAGAAAGCACCTAATTGTTTCTTCGACTAATCTTTTCTTTTAAATTTCATGACAGTATTTTTTCTATGCATAGATTTCTCCTATTCTTATATCTGTATTGCTGATTTAAAATCTGTATTTCATAGATGTACACTTTTCTTATGTCCTCATGTTGCAAAATTAGTTTAAGGAGACTGCATATGAGTTTCAAACTTAGATCCACCAGACCAGCATGTACTTAGGACAAAAAAAAAAAAAGAATAAGAACAAAACTTATTTTACTCTCACCCATTACATTTTGCCAACCATCCATGCAAGTTATTTTGGAAAAGACATAGACTATGAGACTATGACACCACTAGAATATAGTCATGCAATAATATTCATCCATTCAGTAAATGTTGGGCTCATCCTTGGCAAAATGATAACACAAGCCAAGGTTTTCCTCTAGAGTTTTTCTCCCCTCCTGTGCTTTAGTACATTATTCAGTAATGATCACGTCATCCAAGGAGAGAGCAAAGTGAGGTAAGGTCCCTGTGGTATTCCAGGTGCTGGCAAATCCTTTTGTTATCCTTCCCCGGGGCATTCCCCTATTGAAAAGGAGGTTTTGGGGCACAGTATTGCTGATTCTGATATTGTCATTTCAGGCCTCTGCGGGGGAAAGTTTTAGGGCCTATAAAACTTTTCTTCCACTCATTAAATCAGAAATTAGTTTGATGCTCTGTTTTTTGCATTTAGCTGTGATTAAATACTTGAAAAAACTAAAAAATAATTTAATGATTTCCTGTTGATCCATGTGTATCTCCATTATAAAAGAAGCCCCTATTAGCTGACCAACTTTAAAGAAATGCCATGATTGGGTAAGTGGGCATTCTTTTTAATAGTGGGCAGCTATTTTCTCCTGGAAGACAGGATTCAGGTAGTTTACTTAGATCATGGTCAGAAATGAATTTTGTTCCTGGAAGAAAAATCACATTAAAACCAGTACCCACTTGAGGTGCTCTATGTGAAGGGCTCTAGTGTACTGCTTGATACAAAGTGGGCATTTAAAAAGGTCGTTTTTCCTTCTATCGAGTCATGAGAGTTAATGATTACAGAGAAGACTATCCATATCTCAGTTAACCATAATATAGAAAACTGTTTATGATTATAAATGGATTAAGTACATGGTTATTTCCCCGATTGTATTTTTAGAAACAGTAAAATGATAAATCCTCCCCTTATAAAGCTTTGTGAGGATTTAAAAGAGATTACATGACTGATTAAATTCACAAAACATAAAGTCAGTTTTTTTTTTTTTTTAAACGAATAGCAGCATGCTTGTGTACATATGTTCTGCACAAGCAGATTTATGCCTGGGGTAGTCTTTTTAATAAGGAAAAATAAAACAATGGTGTTAGCTTTACAACAATAACCATATCAGAAATTGCTCAGCTAATAAAAGTATGGTTCTTACTGAGGTCCCTAATATTGATAATTAATAATAATGGAAAATAAATATCATTCTTAAAGTTAGAGTTTTACAAAAGTGCACAGAAGATATTCATTCAATCAAATGTTCCTACTCTGGGGAAACCGGGGAGGATTGTCGTTGACATCAGTCAGCGTAATGTTCACTGTGGTCGTCCCAGATAATCCCCCCATCTGGCCACCCATATCCTTGGCTTGAATCACCACTTGGTACTGCTCCCTGTTTTCTCGATCCATGTTGAGCAAAGCTGTCTTGATGATACCTATGGATGTGAAATTCAGAAGTGAAAGGGGATGTATTAAAAATACTTTATCAAATCATTTATTTATACAAACATGGATTGTTATCCACAATATGCAAAACACTATACAGATGTCATGGGTGACTTAGAGATGATTCTAGGTAGCCCTTATGCTGAAGGAAATTAAAACCACAAAGGGGAGATAGATCCATTAAAACAAACAAACACCTATCATACAAGGAGAGTAGTACAAGCCAATTCTGCAGTAGTATAGATTGTAGGTAGTATAAATATCATGTGTTATAAGATGACATAGCAAAATATAACTTGGAATGTGGTACAGTGTTATCCTACTTTAGCTGCTTGATAAAAGACATTTAAGTGTACTATGAGGAAATTGTTAAGCCATTTCCTTGAACTGACTCTTGAGTTTCACTTTACTGAATCAGCTAATTGCCCATCAAATATACCTACCATAATGAATGTTCGGAGCATTTTCTAAACCACAAAACTATGGTCTTAAGAAAACACAGCATCAGTTCTCCCATAATTATCATCTGTGTGATCCTAGAAAATTGAAGTTTTCCTAAAGCTGATGTGAGCATGAGTTCAACTGGTCCCAGCAGTGACCAATATTCTTAGGTTAGGTTAAATTTATCTCTATTGTCAGGTAGTTATAAAACAAGTAGTTGAAAGAACTAAAAGTTTGCCTAATCTCTATGTAGGCCTTATGCTTAAATTAACAACATTCTTTCAAAAATCTTTATAGGCTTTGAAGGCTTTGAAAGCTTTAAAGGCTTTATAACCTTCTCTGGTAGCACATTCCAGTGCTTAACAACTAATGAAGCTCAAAATATCTTTTTTTTTTTTTTTTTAATTTTTAACACGAATACCTCAGACAACAGGTCAATTTTATTCCTAGAGTCCTGGCTTCAGTGAAATTGCAGCTGCATCCTGTTTTCCAATCACAGTACTTCTCCATTTAAATACAGGAGATCCCCTTAGCCTTTTTTTCTTTACGTTAGATATTTCTAATTTTTCATCCTTATTGTTTTTCAACTCAGCATTTTCTTTCTCCTTGGGATTCTTGCCAAGTTCATTGCACCTCTTAACACATCAATTTCCAACGGGATCTAGTAATCTAGAAAAGTTTTGATTTCTACTAACAATAATGGATGCTTGAAAAATGTACGAAAGAAACTCAACTCCTATTATGATAGCAAAAATATGTGTAGAATTTAATGTACAGCACAGACAATATTTCCTAAGAAATAATTCATCATAAGAAAATATGCTACTCTGTGGAGAAAATGCAGAAAAATGAATGTTAAAACAAGGATTCCATTAAGGAATCCACTTTGTTTACTAGGATGGTATCAGTTAGGATGGGCTAGACAATGTCATAACAAACAAGGCAAAATCTTACTTGCTTAACACAGCTAACATTAATTTTTTTTCATGCTCTGAGTAGGCCAGCAAGAAGCTCTGCTCAGGATAACAGACATCCAGGCTGGAGACCAGTGTCAACATTGGTTTCCATCTGTGATCTCTGTGGCAGGAGGAGAGGAATGTGGATTGTGCACCAAGTCTAAAAGTTCTGCTTGGAAGTGACTCGGATCACAGCCACATTTATTGGCCCAGACAAATCTCCTGGCTACCTCTATCTTCAGAGCAGTGGAAAGAGATACCAAATAACTAGAAAAAGAAGAATTGGAATATTTGTAAATAGCCCTAATGGCTATCAGAAGGGACTGGTCTTTAACTTCACCCCAAACTGGAAGAAAAAATAACATTGTAGAAATTTTTCTGAATCTACCCTATGTAAACATAATGGATGAAACATCCATTGTCAGATTTCTTCATTGAAATGATGTGGATTTCATGTTTACGAGTATATTGCTGGTACTTGGCAGATGAATCTAAGAAAATTCAATTACACTGATTGTTTTTATTAAAAAATATGCCAGCTCAGCTGAACATGTCAATTAAAATTACAGATTGTAAAAAGAAGATCAAAAAGGAATTCTAACCTGTTTCTGATTCAACTGAAAAATAGGGCTGCCCCTGTAGGATACTATACACAACTTTAGCACTGTTCCCGTAAGTTGGATCATCAGCATCAGTTGCAGTAACTTGGACAACAAATGTGCCTGTAATGATAGAAACATGAATTGAAAATAAATTAAGGGTCCATATGGATCCTTGACCCACACACAGAAAGAGAAAGCATGATCTTACTTTTGTACAAAACTATCATGGCAAGGGAGTGGAGAACTTCAGGACAGTACTAGGTTAAATAGCCTTGGATTTCTCACTCTGAAGGAGTGTGATCAACATTCTAAATGTTGTAAGGGTTAGGTTAAAGAGAAGCATGGGGATGGTCATGACCTTGGGTGGAACCAATTCCAATCAATCTCCAAAGGTTGAGATTTGATTGGATTCTTGGTATGGTCATCCTTGGAGGTTATCCAGACCTAAGTCAGTCAGCATCTTGCATTACTTTGTTTATGGGGATTAGTTTCAGGGTTCTCCAATCAGGAAGCCCACTTGTGATTTTGTTGGGAATTCTGTGTCATAGGTGCTCTCTCTCCTGGACTGTAATGTGCTTATCGAGGGCCTGTCAGTGCAGCAGCTACTTTGTGACCTCAGAGATGCCAGCCTGAGGACAAAGCTGAATAGGACAGAAAATTTCAGAGAAATAATTCAACCTAAATCAAACCGTGTCCAAAGCCCACTTAACTTTTGACTTAAGTCAATAAATACTTTTATCTGTTTAAATTAGTTTGAGTTAGGTTTTCTGTTACTTGCAAATAAAAGCACCCTAAATAATAAATCTACCTAATAATTCTAAGAGGTTGAAAGACCTTGAACCTTAAAAGAGATAGTGTTGGATTAAATGATTGATTAAAACACCAGAGTATTCACATCTGGAGCCTGTAATTCCAAAAAAAATTATTATAATTAAATGCACAAAGAACGCTATGATATTTTAGATCAGCATTCTTGTTTTAAGGACTGCAGTCACCTAATAACCTTCAAAGTATTCCTAACCCCCATGAAATTCCACACAGATTTTTGTATTTATGCTTACATGTCTATTTCATTGAAGAGAATATCCATAGATTTTTATCTGATTCTCAAAGGAATCTGTGATTTCCAAAAAGGGTAAGACCCTCTGATGAAGATCATCTCATGGCTGACTTTTGGTATTCATATCAGATAAATGGTAAGCATACTGTTAGAGGTCTCCAGCCCATGGAAAGGACAGGGAAGTTACATTCAGGGAATATTAGAAGTTTTACATTGCTTTTGTAATATCTGACCAATCCTGTTTTTTGAACAAATATATTGCACTGTGTTAGGGTTGGATGCTCTGGATGTAGTATGTTGACGCATGAGATAGAGCTCCCGTCCTTGTAATGTGGGAAGGAAGCTGGGGAGAATGAGAGCATTATATAATTTTAGAGCGAGAGCTAACAGTAGAAGTCAACAAACACCCACATTCTTATTTGACATCAAAATAAAATTTGAATGCGTTTAGAATATGATTATCTGGATGTTTAGGGCACCTGTTAGTTGCCAGATATTATCCCGGGGGCTCTGCACTTGTTTTCTCATTTCATCCTCATGATAATCCTTAGGAGTTGACCTTTATTATTTTTGTAGCTATGGAACTGAAGGATCAGAGACATCAAGTTGCTGCTTATTAGTAGAATTTCAGACTCAGGTCTGTTTGACACCAAAGCCCATTTATACCACCCTGCTGCTGCCCCACAATCATGATGTAATTTCTTTAAGATGCTTTTTTATATCATCATAATGATATGTTAATTTATGATAATGGTTAATATGAACATAACTGTGCCTATGTGCAAATGAGAAAGCCTTCCCTTCCTCAAGACATGTTACTTCTAGCTACCCCCCAAATATTGGTAATACATATTAATTCTATAATGGCTTCAAAAGTGAATGGCACTCCCTAGAGTTGTGCAATGACACCTTGCACATCAAGTTTTGTTTTCTGGAAACTGTTTTACTGGGTGGTGCTGATGATGAGAGGTGCTTTGTTAATTCTTCCTGCCTTTTACCCCATAGAGGAAAAGTACTTTTTTCCTAACAAATCCTCCTTTTAAAAGAGTTCGAATCCCTCTCTTTTGCTTTGCTGATGGTTTGTGGTTTTTCTAACAAAACAGAGTGGCTTTAAGTAATGAGATGAGCAACTTCTTGATGAGAAAGATTTAGAGGGTTTACAATCATTTCCCTAGATTAGGTTTCTCCAAGTCTTGGAACTGTGACCTAAAATGCCTCTGATATCTGACTCACAGGATTATGGAAAAGTTATTATTAGGTAACTTAGCCCTTCTGAAGTTGACACTGAATGAAAACAAAAATAAGCCTTTATACAGGTAAAGTAGCTTAAAATTTGTTACTGTCTCCCATGAAGTATTTTAATGTGGCTAAGAGTGATGTCAGTAGGATTTTTTAAAAATTTGAATTCTGTTAACCTTCTCCCAACTTAAGCAAATTAAAGCCGTACTTATTAACTTTAAAATTGGTAGTAGAATTGTGCACAAAATATTAATTCACCATATTAATGTCATGAGAATCTTTTAATTTCCATCACTTAGTAAAGGATATATCCCCTAGACATCATCATCGGCACATTGTTTATGGATTTTTTTTTTTAAGTTTTCTTTGGGTCTCTTTCCCAAAATCATAGTTAATTAAAGCAAATGTCATTACTCTTCAGTCTGGATTGTAGATTCAGGCTTTTGTTTTACACCGGGGAAATCCTCACCTCAGGCCCAGTACCAATATGTGCTAAGAGAGGTGGAGAGGGCTGCTATCTCTCAGCCTGAGGACGAGAGTGGGCACCTGGGGGGGGCAAGAAATAGATGAGGTGATGTCTCTTTCTTCCTCCTGTTCTTGCCTGCCATTTTTCATCCCTTCATCATTAGAGGAAATGCTGTTTTCTTAAAGATAATGATAAAATGAGACTAGCGTAATATTAGGAAACACAGGTGCACTTACAAAAAAGGTCATAAAGGCAGTGTTTGAAATAGGATAGTTTTGGAATTTAGCATCTAAATTCACTCAACTCTGTAAATTTCACTCATAGGATCCTTTATTCAGTTGATGTACTAGAGGAGAAACATTGTATGGTTGAAATCGCATCTCACTCACCAACATCAGACATTTCAGGAACAGTGGCCGTGTAAACATCCTTGGTAAATATTGGTTCATTGTCATTGATGTCATGGATCTTGATGATGAATTCGGATTCAGGCTCCACGGGCCTCCCTGTCCTTCTGTTTATAGCTTGAGCTCGAAGGATGTAAACTGGTTTTTCTTCCCTGTCCAGCCTCTTGGTGGCTTGTATATCCCCTGTGTTTTCATTGATAATGAAGAGATCTCCTGCTCCATCTCCTGAAAGGATATATTTAAGTGATCCATCTCCTCTATCCTGGTCTGAATGTAACTAGTGTAGAAAAAAAAAATTAAAGAAAGTAAAAGTCAAGCATGTGATTCTAAACTGTTTGTCTTTATGACGCTTGCTATGTCAACTTTCATTCAGTCCTTTCTGAGGGATGCAGGTTTGGGTTTTGTTTTGTTTTTCTCACTGTTTACTTAAATCCTCAATAGTAATACCATTTATTAATGAATATGTTGCCTTATAATCATAGAAATTTCCAAAATTGGAACAGAGCTTATAGAAAATGTAATAATCCTTGTTTTGGAGAAGGGAATTCTAAAGGCCAGAGTAATAGCAAGATGCCCAAAGACATATTAGCCTGGTTAGAATGGAACTATTTTAACTCTTTTCCTGACAGCATTCAGATTTTACAAATACACTCTCCTCCTCACTTTTATGTATCTGGACATGGAAGAGAAGTGATATGCTATTGAGAAAAGGAGTTTGGTTTTTGAAACAGAGACCTGAGTACATTCTACCTCTATATATTCCCATCTTGGTGAATTTAGGGAACTATCCAGTCTCCTTGAGTCTTATATGATGGAGTTTATAATCACTTTTCTGGGAAGATGTGATATTTATTTAATTACTTATGAAATTCAGCTCAAAGCATTTGAGAAACATCGTAAGTGTTGTCATGAACAGTGCCTTGAAAATCCCTTGACTAGGCAATTTACAAGGTCACTTAGAACAAGAATATTTACTACTCAGAATTTCATTTAATATAGGTGAGAATCTTCTAAAAAGTGGAGCCAGACTTAAAATGGAATAGTCTGCATTATGAAGTAGTGGGTGCCCTGCTCCTGAAGGTAATCCAGCAGAGGCTCTGATAAGACTGTCAGTGAAAGGCATCTGGGTTAAAGGTTGAAGTGAATGCTAATATACCATTGAAATGGAAGATAATGATTCTAACTTTGATGACTTGCCCACGTTGCCTATCTCAGCGATGATTTTCTAGAGTGTTGAGTTCCTGTTGTGTCTTTGGTTCCCTTTTTCCCATTAGAAAAAGTTTAGAAGGAATTTTCTTAGGTCTTCAGATAAGCTAACCCTGTTCACAAATTTGCAGAAGTGAAAATTGAGGAGAACTATTTTAAAATCCTAGTTGTAAGTATCAGCTACATACAGAAGAGATAGTTTATTGGGAAGGTAGCTAGTCCTTAAACCTACTTCAGCTCTGTCTAAACAGAGTGTGGGCCACGTTACGACAAGATTGGCAACAATAGCAAGGGGTAAGCCGACCCAGTGTCCTGTTGATGAATATCACACGAAATGCTTGAAGTAGTGTCTTCAAGCACATTTGAAAACAGACTCTTGAACCAAAAAGGGACTTTTAAAGTAAGCGAATCCAGCCTTTCTGAAAGTGTATCTCGTGGACTATCATTTATACAAAATGCTGAGGAAAAGGGGTTCTGTGCTCCCATAAGTTTGGGAAATACTTCTACTTCTTTTCTTGGGCGTCACCCAGTTAACATATTAAAGGCTGTGAATGTCCACAGTTCAGAACTGTACTTGATTTTATTTAATCTAGCTTTCCTGAACATTCCTGGGTGAAGAATCCTTTTTGGATGTTGGCATTCCCGAGGAGACAGTTTTCCAAGAAACACACTTTGGGGACCATGAGCCAACTGAATCCATTATCGTAGAATCAAGAAAACCAAGGCTCTGGTTTATGTAGTGTTTTCAAAATCATACACCTTGTGTGAAAGTCAGAAGACTAGAACTTGAGCACAAGAAGAGGCCCTATAGATTCTTCGGTGCAACCTCCCTGTTTTTATAGAGATTGGGAAACTGTGTCCAAAGCCACACAGCTAATGCTAGTTAATAGCAGAGTTTGAGGAAGAGAATATTATTCATACAATTAGTAGCCTTGAAAGCAATTTGGCAGAAATAATGGAAGATAAATGGGAATGGGGAGGGAATTGCTTAGAAGTGAGACAAACGCCATAAGAAATGTAAAACAAAAGAGGACTCCATGATTTGTGTAATGTGATATGCTAAGGAAATGTTGAAACCGTGATTACACAGAAAGAGCCACTGGGGAAAGTTTAACTCTCCATCGTCAAATTCTAATGACTGAAGAGAGCTCTTAAAAAGCTATTTCATTAACTCATGAGTAATGAAACCAACATCACTGCCCATTGGATCTGGCTTCCGGGCAGCCATGGTCAGCAAACCTGGCAGAGTGTGGGGGGGGCACCACACCAGAGTTCCAAGTAGGAGCTGTGTTCATTCTCTCTCACTCACCACGTGTAAGATCATAGCAGAGTCAATTAACCTCCCTGAGCCAAGATCCTTATCAATAAAATGAGGATAATAGAACCACAGGACAAGTGGATCAGGAAGATCTAATTAGAGCCTATGTACAAATTCTATATTAACTCCTATGTAAACATGCCGTAAAAGCACATTTTAAGATACCATTCCTGTTAGCTTCTCATTCATAATAAGCATGTTTTGACTCTTATTTTGACTTTGAGAACTTTGTTGTAAGGACTTTGAAAACCCAGTTTTACAAACACATGGCCTCTCTAAGGCAAAATCTGTCATCAAAAGCTAGTATTCTTCTACTGGGTGGCAGCTGCTGTCTTTCCATGTGATGTATGATACTCTGCCTTCCACTAGATTGTAGACTTCCCTTGCTGGTTCTTTCATCACTCTCAATATGTAATTGTTGCACACTTAGTAGGTGAATACCACATCTGGTCATAAGATTTATTCAGGTAAAAGTAATCAGAAACTTATTTTTAGCTGTCAGGAGAGACCATTTCGATGACTTATAGAACAAACACCCGAGACGGTATGAAAGGGCAGTGGAGACACCGACTAAGAGTATGAACAGGATTGCTCTCCAGATCCCAACTCTGATTTATCAATATTTGAAAACTAGTGGGAAAATGCATCTCTTTACGCAGGTGTTGTCTGATAATAAAACAATTTAACCTCATCCCCCTCAAAGTGCAGTGCCTGTTTCTGAGAGAGTGCAGAGAGCAGAAACCTCCAGAAGCCTTGGTGTGTTCTTTCCCTTTCCGCTGAACTCCCCTGGGGCCAGTTCTTTTCTCTCTTCTTGGGGAAAAGAGGAAACATAAGACATCAGTGCTAGAGAAAGTGGCGGTGGCAACCAGACATTAGGGGTTTATTGAGCACTTAGATTTTAATTGGATTTTTTCTTTTGTGATGTCATTCATCATGGCCACTGTAAAAGGCAGAAGTTAAACAACAACAAATAAAAGGTTGTAGGCTGCCCGAGGCATGTTTTTACTAATTTCAGTTTAATGTGGCTGTTCCATTAAGTTTAATCATCTGGCTCACTTTTAACGATTCACCATCAAGTAAAAATTATCCGCTTTCCTCAGAAAGTCACATCTCATTGGGGGCTGGCAGGACTTTTTACTACTGTACTTGCAGCATTTTGTTCCAGAAGGGGCTTGTGGTCTTTGTTTTTCTGTTGATTTATTGTTATTTTCAAGTGCAACACACTGACAAATAAAGACGGGGATTTGGGGTTGTAGACACGGCCCCACGGAGGGTCACACCAGAGCAGCGCTGGGCTGTTTTTACCGGCTCTATGTCCCAGCTCTCAACTGGATTTGGACTCCAGTTCAAAGGTATAACACTAATTGTGCTGATTTTTAGTGGTTTATGAAATGAGCTAATGCCGCCCTCTGCCTCCCATTACCTGTGTGTCACTGAGTCACTGTGTGGGTCAGTAATCAAACTGAGTCTTCTAAGCATATGCATCCCTGAGACAGAAAACAGTCTAAACCAAAGGAATGACCCACAACAGCCTGAAAGGGGTTATAGGATTTTTTGCCGAGGTTAAAAAAAAAAAAAAAAATTAGATTATGGCGAATATGCTTGTAGAGTGTAGTGCAAATGTTATGTGGCCATTTGTGAAAGGTAAAGGTTGGCAATCAGATATGTCACAGGGAAGTCAGAGAACAGTTGTGAAATGGTGTCCGAATGGGACTGATGTGGAGAAACTGGAGTGATAGAGAGAGAGAGAGAGAGAGAGAGAACACCTTTTTGCTAACTAGACTGACTATTATTTTAAATTAAGAAAATAAGTCTACAGTCAAGTTAGGACAAACTGAGGCTTCACTGAATTCAATATATATATAAGTATATATGTATATATACATACATCTCTCTACACAATGCATGATACATAATGCGAGTGTGAAGGCTTGTTGGGTAGAGTTTACACCAGGAAGACATTCAACCTTGCTTGAAGTACGTGGCAGGAATTAGAAGTAGATTCTGTTTTAGAGATTATAGGGCCAGTAAATAAAAGTATCTTTCAAGAAAATTTTATGTTACATGTTTTAATATGCTGTATTTGAATGCTAATGATTTAGTATAAGTTAACTAATTTATATCTGATGACTGCTTTACAAATGAAAACGCTGATGGTAGCATATTATTGTGGCAGGTTGTTGGAACTAGTTAGAAATGGGGCAAATTCTCAGGCCCCACCCACCTCCAAAATCAAAACCTCAAGGGGTGTCATCCAGCAATCTGTGTGTGTGTGTGTGTGTGTATTTAAAGATTTTATTTATTTATTTGAAAGAGAGAATGAGCAGGGAGAACGGGAGAGGGAGAAGCTGACTCCCCACTGAGCCGGGAGCCCAATGCGGGCTCAATTCCAGGACGTTGGGATCAGGACCTGAGCCGAAGGCAGACACTTGACCGACTGAGCCACCCAGGAGCCCCCAGCAATGTGTGTTTTGAGGAAACCCTCCAGGTAATTCTTTTTTTTTTTTTTTAAAGATTTTTTATTTATTTATTTGAGAGAGCGAGAATGAGAGAGAGCACATGAGAGTGGGGAGGGTCAGAGGGAGAAGCAGACTCCCCGCTGAGCAGGGAGCCCGATGCGGGACTCGATCCAGGGACTCCAGGATCATGACCTGAACCAAAGGCAGTTGCTTAACCAACTGAGCCACCCAGGCGCCCCCTCCAGGTAATTCTAATGAGTGTTCAAGTTTGGGAACCACTGCCTTAACTATAGACTTGGGCAGGGGAAAGAAATGGGCATAGGGGTGCCTGGCTGGCTCAAGTCGGTGGAGCATGCAACTCTTGATCTCAGAGTTGTAAGTTCTAGCCTCATATTGGGTGTAGAGATCACTTAAAAAATGTAAGATCTTAAAAAAAAAGAGAGAGAGAGAGAGAAATGGGTGGAAATGCATGCTAGGTACTAGCTGTGTAACTTTGGGGAACTTAGCTAATCTCTCCACGTCTCAGTTTTCTCATCTCTATGATAGGAATAATGACGATACGGAGTTTACAAGTATGTTGCTCTGAAAATTAATAAAATAATGTATGTAAAATGCCTCACAGGAGGCCTAACTCAGAGAAATGCTTCAATAAATCATTCTCACATCATAAACATGAAGTATTCAGAAGGTGGAAAGATTGGAGTCTGAATTCTGACTTTCCTGCTAATTAACTAAATTAGTTAGATTAACTTAGTTTCATTCTGTCATCTGTAAGATAGAACCTCAAAATAATGAACTTTTCCAGCGATTCCTCCTGTACTTGTCCCTTAAAAGTTGGTCACCCTTAGGCCCATGTCTTAGGTCCTTGTCTTTCCTCATTTCACATATTCTCCCCTGATGAGATCATTTCTCTATTTTCCTGTATTCAAATATTATCTGTGTGCCCTTGATGCTCAAATCTATAGATGACCCCAGGGCAGACCATTTTCTCAAGATCCAGAGTCAAAGATGCATTTGATTTCCAGGCGAGTCTCTTGGACAACTTACACTCAGGACTTCTCAACTGACTTCATCACCTTCTCTCCAAACCTGCTTCTCCTCTGTATGTCCCGTCTCTGTGAAGGCCACCAGAGTCATCTTAGACCCTCCCTCTACCTCCATCATCCACTTCATTAAGCCACCAAACTCCTGTCAATTCTACCTCTTATCTTGACTCACCTACTTGTCTTCCTTTCCACCACCCTGGTCCAAGTCACCGCCATTTCTCTCTGGTTTGTTGCAATGAGGACCTCCTAACACACACTCTGTCTTGCTTCCTCTTAGTCTATTTTCCTTTCTGTAACTAGCCCAACTTAAACAGTAACAACACCAACTCTAAGGATGCCATTCTCTTCTAATTAAATCCTCCAGGGTTTTCTCTTTACTCTCAGGATAAAAGTGCCCATCCTCACTCCTTAACACAGCCTCCAAAGTCCACCATGGTCTCTGCCCCTTCACTAGCCTCCTCAGCCACCATTCTCTCCCTGACACTCCTTATTTCAGCATACTCTGCTTATTGTATCGAAAGGATGTGTTAGTCTCTTTCATATCTAGGCCTCCCTGCATATGGCCCCCTTGGCATAAAGTCCTTTTGAACAACTTTACCCGGGTGATCCCACTCATATATCAAGTCTGCATAATCTCTATCTCCTCGGGAAAGCCTTCCCTAAGCTACTAGTCTAAGTTAGATTCCTTTGCTATACATTCTCAATTTATTCCCCACTTAGCCATTAGCGGATTCTGTCTTTTTGATGACTTGTTTTCATGTTGCAATCAGCAAATAGCTAGACTGGAAGTTTCATGAAGGAAGGCACCCAAACTGCCTGGTTCATTTCTATATTCTCAGCACCTGACATACTAGCCCATTATAGATCCTCAATAATGAATGATTTTAAAGAATGAGTGAATGAATCTTGTAAAGATAAAATTGGACAAAATATCAATAATCAGTGAAGGTTTCTGACACATAGAAAGCAATCAATAAATCTTGGTGTCCTCCATCTCCTGTCTTGCTTGATTTTAGTATAACTCTATGTACCAAGGTTCTACATTCCTGAAGTTGCCAGATCATTTAACAATCACTACCAAACACTAGGCACATGATCTAATCTGAGCAATCTGAGGGAGGAATCCAAGTTATTGCCTCAGATCTAAAAATACTTCTTTAATAACTAATGAAATCTTAATAAAATAATAAAGCCAACTTGTGTTGGCTTTGTTGAAGAGATTAGACAAGTTATAAGTATAGCAAGTACACTAACCATTATAAGTCCACTGAGTCTTGGGGCAGAAGTCACCTGTTAAGGGTGAAGAAGCCTCAAGATTTATTGTGCTATATTTCATATATCCTCCTATTGCAGAAACTAATGGATAACAAATTGAAAATGCTCCATTTCACAGAAACATTGTTCCATAATAAAACTAATTTAACTTTACGAACCAAGACCATTTAAAAACACGTATGGGCCTGCAGAGCTGCATGAGACGGTGAATAAAAAAGCATCACACTCGCCTTCTGCAAACTTGCAGTTTAGGCTTGGAAGTACTTGACTCAGAATAAAAGCAGAAATTAGACACTTGAGCACTCTTATTAAGTATTAGGAATAATAAGATAAGTAAAAAGCTGGAGAATGGCATAGAAGGCACTTGTAAATTGGACAAGGGGAGTCAGGGAACATGTCAGCCCTTTGAGGGTTTATGAAGATTTCTTGGAGAAGGTAACATTACTGATAGGAGAAAAATGACTGAGCATCCAGCATGAGCATGTGGCAAGGTTTCCAGGCTCAGTGTGGGAGAAAATCAGAGGAGGCTTTGAGAATGTGCCTGGGGTAATAAAAGCAATAAAGTCAGCTAAAATAGAAACACGCCTTCCCTGGAGTTGCTGGCCACATATTTGCGCACACTGCACTCAGATGTGCAAGGGAAGATGCAGCTTCCTTATTTTTTTAATAGTTTATCCCTTAAGCTCTAATCCCATTGAGTATTTGGAACTCAATATTAGGTTGCACATCGAGTCAATAATTTAGTGCAGTCCAATAACATCTACCTGATTCAATAGTAGAGTCTCTTTAGATAACTCTTTTAGATAAATCTTGGTCTTTCTGGCTTCTGCTTTCTCCCTTTGCCCCGATCCAGTCCAAGATACCATCTGGGTGTATAAAGAAAAGAGACTCACATGTCCTGTGTCAGAGGAAAATTTGGGGGCTTTTGGAGCCAAAGGCAGTCCTTGTATTGCCCTCTGGCCCACTGGTTTCTAGACCATATCTCTCATCCATTACTCTCCTCAGTGGCATCTGTGCTTTTTAGCAGGTGGAAACATGACTCGGTTCTCCAAGATCAAAGCTGGGTAGCTCCATCCTGCCTGCCTCATTGTCATCAGAAAAACCCTCTGATGTCTGACTCTGACTCTTCCATTGCCCTTGGCTCCTGTGGTCCTGACTACAGGGTTGCTTTGTCTTTGATAGGTACCATCTATGATATCATCCATCCTTTTCTTGCCCTGGAGAAGCCTGGGAAGTCTTCTGGGAGCTAAAAGGGGCTTCCGCTTCACCACATGATTGCCTCAAAAGGAAATGGACAAAAACCAGTGTGCTTTCACCTTTAACCCACGAACTTGCCACTGTCCCCCCGGGACTTCAGATGCATAACCTCAAGGCTGTAGAAAGGACTTCAGATACACATAGAACTGTGTGCTTCTGTGTTTAATAGCCAGGACTATGAAATCCCTCCCTTGGTTTTAGGAATACCCCACCAAATAGGTTTCAGTGAGAGGAAGAGCCAATTCTTACTATAAAATCAAGAAGACAATGGGAGTGGAAGCATGACCTGCAGCCCAGAGCCTGGCACCAATAATTTTTGGTGACTGTATTTATAAATGGAATTCATAAGTTTTGTTCTAGTTGGTTAGGCCCATCTCTTAATAACATTAAGTGGGCTCAAAAAGAATCTAGAAAATCTCTTTTTCTCTAACAAAACTTAGGATCAAACTGCTTCCATATCCCATGTTCTTTTTCAAGTATACTATGTTGCCCTGTATAATGACCTAAAAAATTATATTCTATACAATATAAATAATTTGACTGATTTTTATAACAGTGGAAATACTTTATCTTTAAAGCATTCTCTTATATGATTCATCAGATTGACAACCAGTCTGGCTGGGATTTGGGAAAAAAATAATAGCAGACATCTATTAAGCCTGTTCTATGGGCCAGGAAATGTGCTGAACTCATTACATAGGTTATATAAATTGTTACTCATCATGACACTCTTCATATTTCCTTTTAACTGATGAGGAAACTGAGGCAGGGTAAGAGTTAAGTAATTTCTTAGCATTATACGACCAACAGAAGCAGAATTTGAGTCCAGATGATCTGATACCACAGTGTATTCGGTTAACCATAACACAAATATTATCTCTGAATGTTTACACTCAGGTATATGAACATTCATTTAAGGATTACTTTGTACCAAACAATATTTTAGTTAATTAATTTATTTTGGGGGGGGAGGGACAGAGTGAGAGGGAGAGAGCGAGAGAAGCAGACTCCCCACTGAGTGAGGAGCCCAACTCAAGGCTTGATCTTATGACCCTGAGATCATGACCTGAGCTGAAATCAACAGTCAGATGCTTAACCACCTGAGCCACCCAGGCACCTCCCAAACAATTTTTTAAGTGCTGAATTACAAAGATCTATCTAATTCAGGATTTTCAACCTCTGCACTATTGTCATTTTGGGCTAACTCTTTGTAGTGGGACCTATCCTATGCATTATAAGATGTTTAGCAGCATTCCTGGCCCCCACCCATTAGACACCTATGGGACTTTTTAGGTTATGACAATCAAAAATGTCTCCAGATGTTGTCAAATGTCCACTGGGGGACAAATTGCCTCCATTGAGAACCAGTCTGTCTATCTATTCATCTATCTGTCGTCTATCATCTTTCTATCCTTCCATTTTTTTCCTCATTTGTGTACCTTGTAACTTTTAAAATATATTCAAATAATACCATACAGATTCTGCATTTGCAGAGATGCCCCATGACCCCACTCAATTCAATCTTTTCTCTTTTGTTAGATTTAATAACCATTGAAACAGACCTTGGGTTATGTGGAGGAGAATTTCTGACAAAGTGCTAAAAGCAAAAGAATTTTAAATCTAAACTCAGGAGAAATTTATTAATTCCCTTGACATTTATCTTTTACACTCAATACCTTGAATTTAATGTCAAAAGTACCAGAGTAACTATAAAATGAACAAAACTTCACTGCTATGATAGTTGTGGTAGGCAGAATAACAGCTCTCCCAAAGATATCTATGCCCTAATTTCTGGAACTAGTGAGTAAGTTACCTTCCCTGGCAAAAAGGATTTTACAGATGTGATGAAGGTAAAGGTTTTATACAGGGAGATGACCCTAGATTAACCAGACGAGCCTAATGTAATCACTAGGGTCCTTATAAGGGAAAGAGGTAGAGGACAGTTGGAGTCACATGGTAATGTGATGATGGAGTAAAGGTCAGGGTGTGTGTGTGTATGTGGGTGTGTATGTGTGTGTGTGTGTGTGTGTGTGTGAGAGACAGAGACAGAGACAGAGACAAAGATTTGAAAATGGTACGCTGCTGACTTTGAAGATGGAGGAGGAGCCTATGAACCAAGGAACACAGGCAGCCTCTAGAAGCCCAAAAAGTCAAGGAAACGGATCTTTTCCTAGAGCCCCCAGAAGGGCATCTTGCAGACACCTTGATTTTAGCCCAGTGAAACCCATTTCAGACTTCTGAACTCCAGAATTGTAAGTTTGTACTGTTTTAAGCCATTAAGTGCACAGTAATTTGTTTCAACAGCTGTAGGAAACTAAGGTGGTAGTTCCTTATCTTTGGAATTCAAGGTGGACTGAAACTGAATGTGGTCCTTCAAGAATCCCGGGGAAGAGTGGAGAACACTCACCTTTGATGAGCACTTACTATGTGTCACGTACTGCAAGAAAGTGTTGTGTGTTACATCAGTTAATTCTCATGACTCCAGGAGCTAATCTTTATTTTCTCCATTTTTTTTTTTTTTCCTGGAGAAACTGAGGTCAGGGAGGTTAGGTAACTTACCCAAAGTTCAGGGCGTGGCCAGGAAGGATACCAAGATCTGCCTGACTCCAAAGCTATGCTCATTCACACCAGAGCATATTGCCAACCAGCACTCCCCAGGATGATTACAAATGTTTCTGGATTCATTGTATTTATTATATTAGACCCCAGGCTAAGTTATTTGTAAATTCTTTTGGCACAAATGATACAAAGTGTAATAGATGTTATTGTTCATTTGGGATTTATCAATTAAACAATTGCCTTTTGGTTTATTCACTGCATGAAGTTATTTCCCCAAAAAGGCATTGTTTACTGCCTTTAGCTTGACTCTGGAAGTCCAAGGTCTTTGGCAGACTATGACATTAGTCTCAGCTTCTGCTTACTCTAACATTTTCATTTTCAAAAAGCCAGTGGTAAATCAAGCTGAGAACCAGATACCCAGTTCAAAGTTGATTTAGTAAGGCACTGTAACTCACCGGTAACAATCTTACCTTTTTGCCTTATGGTGTCATCTCTTTAGTAATTGCCAAATCTAAGGACATGTGCCCACACACACCTACACACATGCTCCCTTGTGCCCCCCCCCCTTATTTCCCCTCTCACTCTGACACATACACTTCGGCAGAAAATATTAACAGATAAATGCAGACATTTGAGACATGATGACTCAAACGGCAGAAATTTTTAAAAAAATGTTTCTCACTAGCTAATGGACTTTTCCCAAAATGGGTTTTTCTTCAGAAGTAAAAAATATATTGGATATAATATTCTTATATTGACTCCTAGGATCTAAAAAGTTAAAGTTATATCTTTATAAAACAAGTAGTTTGCTTGAGAGAGGGACTATTTCTTGTTCAAATTCTTAAATCTCAAGCATCCTGTATGTACTCAATAAATGATGACTAAAGGGAATTCTGTAACCTACTCAAAAAGTTCTGGTGAATGATCCTAGGAGAGAAAATTATGAGCTCATTCATTTATTAGTTTTTCTTGCTTGGGAACCAGTTTATAAGTTTATGATTTGAATAGTTCCTTTTTCTTTTCTTTCTCCCTTCCTTCCTTCCTTCCTTCCTTCCTTCCTTCCTTCCTCCCTTCCTTCCTTCCTTCCTCCCTTCCTTCCTTCCTTCCTTCTTTCCTTCCTTCCTTCCTTTAAGAGACCAGTGAAACAATCTCAGTGAAGAGAAATGTGTACGATCTGGATGGCCAGGCTGGGGAAAGTGTTCTCATAGTGAGTTAGTGCCATGAATTTGAGGATTCTTCTCATAGAGCTCCAACTCCTAAGCATTTATGCTATTGTTTCATCTGCCCACCATGTCTAAAATACTTTCTGCTACTCTAATAGCTTAATAATGTGGTGTAAGGCAAGAGTATTAAACTCAAACACATCAAAAAAGCTGGAGCACTCTGCTGGCAGTGACACTGGTCTTTTACCGCCTCTGGGGCTGTTTTCTCACACCCAGAAGGATTTAATCCTGCTCAACTGGAAGTGTGGTCATTCAAGGAACGCTTGTATGCAAGAGTGCTTCATAAATCGTAGCACCTGATAAAAGTGTAAGAAAACATTACCATTGCTTTTTATCTCATTACAAATTTTCTGGAATACTCTTTGCTTGCCAGGGAGTGATTTCTTTTGTGTTGTATTTTCTATTCCCTCTCTCCCCATCCTACACCCTCCCTTTCCTTAGAAATTACCTGATGGTTTGCCATTGTAGTAAAGTTCCCAACTACGACATTATCATTTTAAAACTCTAGTAAGTGATGTCTAGACTGTTGAAAGGGAGATAAAATGGAATAAAATACTGCCACTCAAGTTTGACCAAGTCACTTAATTTTCTTGATTTCGTTTTAAAAGCATTTTCCTTTAAGAGGCAGGTGAATCAGTGATCCACCAAGATCAGAGCTTTTGCACAAGGTAAATAGCCCCTCCCTTTTTACTCTTTTTACATAATACCTATAGTTGGGAAGATGGATAGAACACTCAAGATATAAATCGTCTCATTACAAAGAGAATTTTTTCTTTTTATTGTATCTATATGAGAAGATGGATGCTAGCTGAACCTAATGTAGCAATAATCATTTCACAGTATATGTAAATCAAACCATTATGCCTTGCACCTTAAACTTACACAGTGATGTATGTCAATTATTTCTCAATAAAAGTAGAGAAAGAAGATACAGTAGAATAAGCGGTAATTTTTTATAGTCCATTCTGCTTTGCTTGATTTCTAAAGGGGAAGTTTGCTTTCCAGGGGGTATTTACCTTCATTGGGGGTGGGGGGTGGGGGGTCAGGGGCAGGGGGAAGAAGCTCTAGGCTATAGATTAAGTAAGGAAATGAGCCAGAGTCCTATGCTTTACAATTTGTGGAAAGAAAACAATAAAGCATGCTAAAATTTTGCATGATTGTATGTTAAAGCAGGATTTTTTGGCCATCTTCTCTTTCCTGTTTCTCTTCTAAATTGTACTGGTATATAAATGGTAGAAAGAGTTAAGATGAGATTATTTTCCAGAAATGATTATTTTTCCTCTGAAAACTCAAAATATGTTGATTGGGAGAATATATAGTTGGTAAAGAAAAGAATTAGTCATTATATAGAATTTTTCTCTCCCTGTATTATCACATTTTTCTCCATAGTTGATTTTTTGTGTGTGAATTATTGCAATCAGCATTTTCAGGTCTTAAATGATTTCTTTTTTACCACACACTTGAATTGTCTACACATTATAGCTTCCTAGGAATTTTAAGAAAAATGTGCTTTCTGTTGGCCAACTCTCACTTTTTCCCATTTTGCTTCAAACTTCCTTAAAGGGACCCTAAATGTTGTCTGGTTTTCATTTGTAAAAGTCTTAAAGGAACGAACTTTTATGATATGATATTATTTGCTGTATATTCTCTTTTTATCTTCCTTGTTTACACACATACAGCTGTGTTGTCTTCAGTTTCTCTGGTTTGCACAAGGTAGCTTGAGCTTTTTCCTATTGTATCATAAAGTATTTGTGTCATTTTGATGTGAAATTTCCAGAGGTAGCTTCCATGGAAAGACATAATAAATTTGGTTTATATGTTTACTACCTAATATATCCTTGAATTTTAAAGACTTTAGATTTTCGCTTGTCAACCCAATGACACGAAACACTATCAGTGATATCCATATCAAACTATGCACACCAATAAACTAGGAAACACTTCTAGATTACATGGCAGGTTTTAACTCTTCAGTAATTGCAGCTTAATCTCAAGTAATATTTGGCTGTTTCCAAGGTGCAAATCTGTGCCAAGCACCTTTAAGACTACAAAGATGAATAAAACATGTAGTCTAGGGTCCTGCAGAGTTTACAAAGATATAAGTATGTGAAGATTCAAATTCAATATCTAAAGTACTAATTGAAAAAGGAGCCCTGGGACCCAGTATAAAACACTACTCAATATATGGAAGGTCAAAGTTGAACTTTAAACAAAGAATTAATTATTTCACTCTTAAAAAGGTGAAACATTCAGGATAAGAAATTAAGTCAAGAATGATTTTTCCCTCAGTAAAACTTTGGTTCAATAATATAAGGAGATTACGATATTAATTCCAACCTAACAACTTAATTATGATTATTCCAACTTAAAACATGAGTATACCCTAAATGCAATCGTCATTTTTGCATTGTTGGATGCATCCAAGTTTGTACTGAAAAAAATAATGAGACCTAATTAGACTCTTAACATTTCAGGCCTTTTAAATAATATTAACTCCAAATTGTGTAAAGTGATGATGTTTTTAAAATGAGATAATAAATAGCCTTAATAGGATCTACAGAAGTTACCAGGATCATCAAACAACGTGAAGTGTAGTGCACATTTCATTTTTAGTTTGGTTGGGATAATAAGGAAGACTTCATATTTTTACATATGCGTAGTTCTCTGAATTGCCTTATGAGTCACATCTGCAGCCGCCTTAGCTGCTTGGCACTGTCTTCTGGCCCATCATACTTGACTTCATGGAAGGAGACTGAACATTAGGGGAATAATCCCCTGGGCACCTTTGGTTCTTCCTTCTCTTCACTGTTCCTGTTCTTTGAGGGCACACTTGATTGCAGGGTGCCTTCCCTTCTTAGCTGGTCTTCCCTTTGTGAGCATGATATTCCAGACCGTGTTCTAAGCCCTTTCTGTGTATTAATTTATTAAAACCTCACCTCAGTAACTTTCTTACTTCCTCATGTAACAGTGGAAGAAATTGGGGGCAGGGAGGTTAGATAACTTGCCCAATGTTACCCAGGTGGTCAGAGTGTAGCTGGGGTGTGGACACAGGCAGTCTCCTTGGATTGTCGAATGAACAAAAAGCATTTTTTCTCCAGATGTATTCGAAAATGTCTTAGCTGAGATAACTTCTTCAATTGCCTTCTTAACTCCAATCTCAGTGTCCTCTAGTCACCACTAAATCCCACATCCAGAGTGATATTTCAAGCTTTTTGTTATGCCGCTATTACTCCCCTCAGGTCTTCTGGAACATACCAATTCACCTCAAATATTTATTCATATATTTCACACATCTATACATTTTAATCTTTTAAAATGCCCCTCTTTTCTTATGTGTATGTATTCTCCATGGATAGAAAACTGGAAGAAACCGTAACTATTTTCCTGGTGAAATATTTGGGCATGCTGCTTTTCTTTTTTATTCCAGATCACATAATTTCAAATATGATTCCTCGCGTTGACCTTTGAGAATATCTATTCCTTCTACTTATTTATCAAAATAGCAATAAGAAAAAAAATCTCTTTGTCTGACGGGAGTTCTGTACTTTCTTTCAACCTCTTCTTTAATTCCAGATGGAAAGGTAGGTTTGCAAAGAATGTTGATATATTTAGCATGCTCATGAGGATTATATTACATGGTCATTTTAATAATTGACAACATAAAAGCTTATAGGAAGGTGGAATTTGCTACTAGCAGCCTACATCTACACAACAAAATATGCCTTCTTGAGATTCCAATGACACATTACATCTAAATACAATGTCTAAATTTGATGAAGGTTATCAAAGAAACTTGTTTATTTTTGATAAAAGAGGGTAGAGCATAAGAAAGACATCTTTTCATTTTGACAGGAGATATAAGGCCTTCTAAAAGTTAAACTTGTAATTCTGGTCAAATATATTCTTGGCTTCTCATATTTAAATTGATGTCATTCTATCAGTAAAGATGAAAAAAAATCAGTGGTTTAAGTATCTTTTCACCGTTGATTACCATTAAGTCAGGGATATTTATCTGATTTTTGGAATAAAGTTTAGTCGGAACGATAATTAAGGATTTTGATTTGAAAAGAAATGTCAACTAAGATGTTGGCATTTTGCATATTTATATTGCCATCTCCTATGGTGGACCCATAATACGACAAAACCCAAAAAATTCTGGTGCAAACCAAGTATTTGTATTGTTTAATAATAGTACAAACAAGTTAAGGTAATCAGTAAAGTTAAGGTAATTGCAATGTCTATAGTATAGATGGGAGGGGATTTGTTATAATGAGCCTCTGGAGTGTCTATAACTTTCCAACAACCTCTAGAACTGTTCAGTTTGTGGAGTATGGAGGTAATATAGCTCAGTGGGAACAAAAAAGATCTGAATCCTTAACTTTCTTTTATTAACCTTGATCCCTCCATTTTGTTCAACAAATTGAATTACAAGCAGGAGGATATAGGATTCCAGACATAATGACATGGAAGTTGGAAGATTTGGGATTGGGTCCTTTTTTGCCTTTCTATATTTTACTCTGCTGGTGTGACTAGGCAACCAAACAGCTGCCTTTGGGTTTATGACCAAGGTCAGACATTCTAACCGTTCTGCTCTTCACATGAGCAACTGTGCAGAGAGGGAACATTTAACACTCAGGGAACTGCTGTCCGCACAGGACATCTTAGCATCAATTAGCAAATTGAAGCCTTTGTCATTAAGAAAGGGAAATTGGTGGGTGGCTCAGTCATTAAGCGTCTGCCTTCGGCTCAGGTCATGATCCCAGGGTCCTGGGATCGAGCCCCGCATCAGGCTCCCTGCTCAGCGGGGGGCCTGCTTCTCCCTCTCCCACTCCCCCTGCTTGTGTTCCCTCTCTTGCTGTGTCTCTCTCTGTCAAATAAATAAATAAATAAATAAATAAATAAATAAATAAATAAATAAAATCTTAAAAAAAAAAAGGAAAGGGAAATCGGTTGGGGATGGTGGAAACACAATGAGCATTACTGCCAATATTGGCAGTCAGGAAGTTACTTTTTGAAACATTTTTTAAGAGTACATTCAACCAGCCAGTGCATGGTCTCTTACATACACTAACCAATTGAGATATAAAAATGTTAAATGGCTGAGCATTAAATTTAAATGATGAAGAAGAAAGATGTGCCCAAGGCACTTGTCCTGACTCAGGGAGAAAAGATTATTGCAGGTCACTGAACCAGAATAGAAGTTTAGAGGTTATCAAGGGAAATAAAAAGAAAAGACACATTTTCATCACGATGACCAAAAAGATTGCTAATTGCATATCTAATTTTAAAATGCGCACATGTAACTAGTTTGAATATCACTGATGTATTCCAGAAAAAGTAAAAGGAACGTGCATAATAATAATGCAAACATATTTGAGTAGCTCTTTAATACTAGTCTAAACATTTTTTTTTTTTCTATCTACCCTTGGGTTTCACACCAGCAGATATTTGCGTCATTGAGCCACATGCAATCTCTGAATGCCAGAGCATGTTCTGGGAAAGTTTTTTCATTTGATAAAAGAGGGTAAAGAAAAGATGTCTTTCTTATGCTCTACCCTCTTTTATCAAATGAAAAATAGCTCTTGCAATGGTTCCGTGAAGGAGTGGATATACCGGGGAAGGAATATAACTGAGCAGTTGCGAGGTCAGACAGAAGCTGGCTGCCAAGTCTAGCAGGCTGTGCACTTGGGATGAAATACTTGAGTGCTCTGAGCCTTGGTTTACTCATCTGTAAAATGGGGCTATAAGTCATATCTCACAGCATTTAGATAAGATACCTGAAGCACTGAGCAGAGTGTTTGGAAGGGAGTAGGGCTCAGGACATTGTAGCTGTGATGATGTTTTAATATGTTGCTGCTTGTCTAAAGTGACCGTGGCTAAATGAGGCTCTGAATCACCCTTCAAATTAGCGCCAGGAGGTTTTCTACTCTTAAACTTATGCTCTTTTCAGAAAAAAAAAAAAAATTGGAACGCAAGAAAGCAATATTTTAATGATAGCATCTTTTAAATTGTCTTTCAGAATGAATATAATATTGCTTCATGTGTACTGAATTCGGATCATGTGATTATAGGAACAAATAATTGTTCATTCCTAATTTTAGAGGAGTGTGTGCCTGACAACTTTCATTTTTATGGGCCGTTAAAACATTACTGGCTAATTATCCTGAGACGAGTGGCTTTGTTGAATTGGGTAGACATTAATTGTAAAGACTCAAGAGAAAGGCATGTTAGGAAGGCCTGTATGTTAGAGCCCCAAATAGAACCCAAATTTTCATGATGTTTAAAAAAGCACAGCATATCTGGGTTTTTTGGGAAAGCTCCACAAGAGAAAACCATCATCAACTTCCAAAAAGGTAACATCAGAAAATATCTATGAAAAAACAGATCTCCTGGTATGCTACTAAAAATAGAAGTATCTCAAAGACTTCTAATGGAGACTCATCTTATGTATACATTGTGTGGAAGGAGAGCATAGAGAACACTGTAAAGGATAAAATGCAGGAGACAAGGGAATTCAACATTGCTATGGGCTGTTTAATGATCAAGTGCAAATCTTCTGCCTGGAACTGTGCAAAAGTTCTGAGGTTTTAAGTATATTCATCTTTGTATTAATGAGTGCCCACATCTTCAAAATCTATATCTACTTATGTTCTTCTTTTCTTATTGAACTTAATCTTAGACTATATATGAATCATCCTCAAGGAATTGCTACATTATGTAAAGCTGGTAGGGGGTTTTCTGCAAATGGGAGATGACGATGCTTCCCCCTTACTTTTCTATTATGTTTACATAAACCAAAGATAACCTGGGTGGATTTCGTATAAAATCACATACTCTTCCTGTCCCGCCTTGACAAGAACACATGTATCTTTCTGTTTTCTGTGTCAACATTAGTGACGCTTTCACTCTGCTGACTGTCCAATCTTGAAGTCCCTGACTCTTTGAACTTCTTTCGCTCCTTAGGCTTCTGCATCTAATTAACTGGGAAGTCCTGCTAGTTCTCTCTCTGCACTGTGAGCTCACACCTGCTGCTTCTTTAAGAATGCTTCCAACATTATCACCTCCCCTAGGAAGCTCTGCCTGGCCCCAAGCCCAGCTGGCCCCCCCTTCGTGTTTCCAACAGTACTTCCTGGACACGCATTTTATCACGGAACTTGCCATGTTCTGTTATAATTACTGCCAGTTATATGCTGCCAAGGCTGTGGTTCTCAAATTCCACCATCTTAGAATCATCAACAATCAAAAACCAACTGAGGCAGAATCTCTGGGGAGGTGAGACCAGGGCCAAGGCATTTTTAAAAGCCGTGCTCTTCAGATGTTAATATGCATACAATTCACTGGGGGATCTTGTTGAAATGCAGAGTATAATTCAATAGACCTCAGGTGGGGCCCAAGAGTCTGCATTTCTAACAAGCTCCCAGGTGACACAGATGCTGCTTATGCTAAATCAGCTAAAAGTTGCCCCAGATGGTCAGGTATTTTAGAAAAACAGATTCCTTATCTGTATCTCTGTGTATATCTGTTTGTTAAGCCCACAAACTCTTACCCAATACAGGACAACGCCTTCCTTCTGTTAACCTGCACCTGTCGCCGCCATTTTTAGGTGAGTAGAGGTGTTGAGAATTTTCTCATAAATCAGAATCTGGATTGTCAATATTTCAATAGAATCGGCCTTCCCCACTCGTATTCACAGTAAGCGTATGCCTCCACCCTTCCCTCGCCCTGCCGTGTCACGTTTCTGCGCTCATCTTACTGCCGCAGGACACAGTAAAATGCTGGGGAGCGTTCAGAAGGCTAGAGGAGAGAGGTCTCGTTGCCTTGGCTTGTGTTCCAAGTTTTAAGTGTGATCTTGTCTCTTCACTTCATTGTTAGCCCAGCCTCAGGAGTCTGTTTTCCGCTACTTCTCAGGTGCACTTGTGACCCTCCCTCTTTTCTCCTTCGACTCCTGACAGCCCTTCACTCCCACCCGTTCTCACATTTTCCTCACTCCACCGCCATCACTGTCATCTCTAGAGACTTACCACAAATCATGGAAATCAATGAACACAAATACAAATAGAAACAGATGCTTATATTGTAAAAACTTCTTTCTTCCACTTTAAGTGCTACTTGCTCAGACACATTACTTTTCTTCTGTTAATGCTTCTGCCCCTTACAAGTACAGATCAATTTTTTTCGTTTCAGGCCCCAAGGACAGACTCTAAGTAATTGTTATTTAATTAGGCTAATAGCATGATTTAAGGTTCTGTTGGCCTTTGCACACCTTTAAGTGCTGACCTAGCTGCAGTCCAGTGCTTCCCAGAGTACATACTGAAGCATCCTGGGGAACCCACCCTGGTGCCAGGAAGTATTTTTAAATTTCAAGGGAAATATAGCAACACTTGGGCTCTGTTAGACTCCTTGTGAATTACTAGCTCAGGGTAGTTCACAGTTTCAACAGTAGGTGGTGCTACACTCCTTTCGATGATGTCACATGTCTGTTAAGCTGGATTCCCCACAGTACTTGTGATAAGTGAGTACAGTGCAAAATCAACGTGGAAAGGAAATGAGGGGCAGTGTCTAATCTTAGAAATTGCGCAGAGCCCAGTAGATGCCCACATTCTGTAAGTAAGAAACTGTGGTTATTTAAGAATAAAATTAAAATATTATTTTTTCTATTAATTGCTGTGTATTTTTTTCAAAGAACTACTTATTGGTTAGAACATAAATAGCTATTAAGGTGTTTGGATCTGTTTCTTGGGTCCTAAGCACACTGTGAAAACAATTCTTGAGATAATAAGAGCACTGTGAACCAAGAATATTTTGGAACCTCTGCTATAGTCTAATCTTATTTTTTCTCTTTTTTTTCCCAAAAGTTTCTTAACCTCGGGGATCCAGATCCCCACATCAGGTGTATGTTTTGTTCCAGATCTATGTAAAAGTGGACCAACCTTTTGCCACGTGAGGAACAAACTTTTTTTTTTTCTTTAAAATTTTTTTTGGTCTATTTTTAACTGTGGTAAAAACATATTATACTCAAATCCTTTCACATGTTGATAAAACATAACCCCAAAGATATATTTGGGGAAATGCCCTATTAATTGAGGAAGAACATCTCTTAAACACATCTGTCGTAGCAATGCGGGGTCCATGACAACTTCAGTGATTACCCTTGCCTTTTTTTTTTTTTCCCAACCGATAATCTCTTATGTGTCACATCTTCAAGGAGGTGGGGGTGAGGTAGGGAAATATGTCTAGCTGCCAATAAAATATCCACCTCCAACTGGTTAAATTGAAGCTCTGATTGGGAAGGGATTTTGTCACCATCCTTTACATTTTCCACCCACTGAGAGATCCTGTAATTACTTCATTTTACTTTTGCAATGATACAGAAATCAATACTCCGCTTCAATGCATTACAGATAGATTATTATTAATAGAGCATATACAATGGATTTTCTCACCAATAACAAGAACATCTTTATGCACCTACTATGTGCCAGTCCCTGGTTCTTGTCTCACTTTAACTCCATGACGTAGGCATTGCCGCCTGAATTTTCTAGATGAAGAAACTAAAGCCTGGGATGGTTAACAACCTGCCTTGGGCCACACAAATGGCAGGGCAGCGATGCGGCCTCAGATCTGCTTGAGTCCACAGCTCGAAACTTTACCCCATGGCAATATTACCTCTCACAATTACCATGGTAAAACTGATTCCTATGCGGTTTTATCCATTTCTGCTGCTAGCATCCTGATATATCCTAGCCTTTCTTTAAGAACAGGTGGTAGTTTTGGTATAAAATGGCACCACAACTTTTGAAGAAAAAGCAGAAAGGAAAAAAAAGGGGAATCAATTATTTAGTCAAAGCATTTAAAACAATTTAATCTTCTATGACAATAATGTTATTTGTATTGTAGAAAGTGCTTTAAAGATTGTAAGATGATTATTATTTACAACCATTACTCTATTAATGTAGTGCTTGCTCATCAAATTTCACAAGGAAATGGAGTGAAGTACAAGTAAGTGGACTTTCTTCAGCAGTCACACAGCGTGTGATTTTCACGTCAAATACAAGGCTAACCCCTTGGGGATCTGTGTTGATGTTCACCCCTTCACTGAATACTTCTTCTCCTACTTTATTCCACATTAATAATTCATTCATTGGAACAATGCCTGGTTACCTCAGCCCAAGCCATGAATGGCTTTCCTTCATTTATAGTGGTAAATACTTAAAGAGAATATTTGCACCTTCTTATTTAGGGATATTTGATAACAGCTTGAAATGTGAACATGCAGCCCTTGGAATCTGCAAAATTTATGCTATTCGCATGCTATCCTGATATAGTCATTTCAAAATCATGGCTGTAATCATAAACAGACATTTTATCTTTTCTGTTATGTTCATTCCCTATATAAAGGGTATGTGACAATTACTCTTCTTATCAATACCATATTATGAAACACAGAACCTACAAAGTACAAATCCGTGTCTCTGTTTTTTCCCCCATCGTTGCAGTATGCAGATATTCTGCAACAAGAATGTAGCTGATGATAAAATTTCAGTGAAACTCACGATGACAGTATAACTGAGCTGTTTCCCTGACTCAGCCAGTAATCTCTAAGGGCTATCATAAGTGGTGCCTCCTCATTCAACTTTCTAGAGTCAATAAAATGGTCAGATGATACTTGGAAATAGCACCTCTACATCACCATTTTTCTCTCTTGTGAACCTTGCCACAGTTAAATCACAAGCTTTTGAAATGCCTGGCTCTTGCCAATTATTTGAGACAAGACAAACCCGACAGCAGCCGCAACCAAATCTGAGGCAGTGGTGGGTTTTGAGGACCAAGGGCTCCATTTGGTCACGGAAAGGATGACACGGTCGGGGAGCCGTGTTAAGAAGTAGTTAATTTGAACACGGCCAAAGGACTGACGCTCAGAATGTTTGCTTTCAGAATGAGAAAAAGGAACCTTCCTTCCCTTACAGCTTAATCGCTCTATTCCTATTTTTAATACATCCTGGTTTATAGAATAGCTGGACCACATTTTTCAAGCTAAAGTAAAAATTAAAGGATTTATGATAATCCTATGTGGATGGTTGTGGGCGTTTCTTTTTCAACGGAAGCATTTCTTTCTTTGTTGCATTGCTGACATTTCTCAGCTTCTTGCTACAGTCTTCGTCCCGAAACTACTCAAGTGAAAAAAAAAAAAAGTCTTACCAGATAAGCAACAATTCTTACTGTATTGGGGGAATAGTTCACATCCTCCCCATCTATTTATTAGAAGTAATTTCTTCAGGCTTTACAACCAGAACGTCAAAGTGCCCAATGGAATCCTACCTTGCCCACGTACTGATAATCAGATCCCGTATATTCCTCCAGGAGAAAGAACTGATTCCACATCCAGCTCCTTTTCGAACGGTTCAGCTCATTTTTGCTGTTTCCAGAGAGCTCCAGGACCCTTTTCTTTGCCGGGAAACCACTAGTCCTCTTGGATAACGGGGTTGAGAAAGTTGGGTAGGGCTGACCAACCCAAAAGAGTAACAAGAAGTATCGGTAAGTTCTCATTCTGATAACACAGTCCAGTCTCTGGGTAGTGGGTACCCTGCTCCTTGAAGTGGCTTTTTTCACTGCACTGTTTCCAGCATCATTTCTCCTTTCTTCCTTAATGTTCTTTGCTTGGCTCTCAGAGGATATCTGGAAAGAATAATAACATATCAAACATTTTTAGAGATGTTTAAAATTCAGTGTTAGAGCAAATAAGCTCTGGAGAAAGAGGACAGAAATTTGGATAGCAAAACAACAAAAATAAGTTGGCTATCAATTTTGAAATGAGGAAAACGTTCTTTCAGATATGCTAAATGGAAGGCATGTGCCGAGTCGGAAGCTGCTGTTTTCCTTTCTCCTTTTCTATCACTTAACAATCCTATTTTTAGTCATTGCGTTGCTGTAGGTCAACATGCCAGAGTGGATTATTTCACTACTCTTTTTTCCTCTCGAGTATGTGGGCTGAGATCTGGTTAGAAGGAACAAGTCTGTGTTTCGGATTCCATTTGCATATTTATCCTCATGAACAAGTCAGAGGCAAAGATATATCACACACAATTTCAGTTCGATTGCAAGTGGATAATGTTGATGTTTCACTAGAATGTACTGAGTACCTGTGATGCATCAGCCTAAGACAAGGCAGAGCCTGTTCAGACTCTTGGCTTCACAGATGCGTTGGGATAGACGGGTCTGGGTCAAGCACGGTTGGAAAAGACCACACTTTGTCTTCTCTTCCGAATGCGTGCTAGCATATTGAAGTTTCTGAAGTGAAATTTTGTAACAGTGACGCAAGCCTACATTTAATAAAGGGTTTCTCAAACTTGACTGGGAAGCTTTTTTCCCCTCATCCGACCCAATAACACTATAGGATGGGTGAATGAGCAACCTACAGAATTTATATATAACAGAATATAGGAATTAAATGAGCAATTTTATTTAAATTTCTGTAGGAAATCCTGGGCTTTCATCTCTAAATTTTACTTGTATCATAAGCAAGCAAGCATATGTATAGAAATTGGTCAAACAATTTCTATATAATTTTCACAGGTGCATCAAATATATCTCAATATCAGAGTGAATGCAGTTGACTATAGGATCTCCAGAAAAGTCAGCTCTTATACTTGTGTATAATAATTTTCCAGGACAAGTATTAATTTTCTTTTTTTTTTTAAGATTTTATTTATTTATTTGTCAGAGAGACAGAGCACAAGCAGGGGGAGCGGCGGGCAGAGGGAGAAGCAGACTCCCCGCTGAGCAAGGAGCCCAATGCAGGACTTGATCCCAGGACCCTGGGATCATGACCTGAGCTGAAGGCAGACGCTTAACTGACTGAGCCACCCAGGCATCCCAAATATTAATTTTCAAGAACATAACCTCGCATTAAAAAATTCCTTGGGCCAGATTATCTAGCAAAGATGTTACAATGTGGTTTACTATTTCAGATAATTAGAGTCATACATACCTATATCTCCATCCTAAACTTCTCCACATTTCTTGAAAAAAAAATCCAACAAATCACTCCTTCACTGTACCATTCGAAATGGGAAAAATATTTTCTTAAATAATACTAACAAAAATGAAGTGCTTTGTGATGTAGAACATAATAGTAATTAACTTTGGTATGTTCACTAAATACATGGAGACAAAAGAAACGTGTTTTAGGTAATCTGATCAGAATTTTTTTTTCTTTATGTCAGAAAAATGTGTTCACTTGTCTCCTATTATTCTAGCAGGGAAATGTATATATGACCAGTGTTTTGATTTTTTTTTTTTTACCGCAGCAATGAGTAATTAGCCACCGAACACATGATTTAGTGAAAGCTTTCTATTGGAATATCAGTGAAATGTTTCATAGTGTTCAGCATTTTTAAATCTTTATTCCATTACTATGCATCTTCTTGACAGCAGGCTGGGGAAGTTGAAAATTCCACAGGTGAGTAAATTAGTACTGTGATAGTTAGTCATGCTGGAAAAACGCCAGGCAACCGTAACTTGTCATTAGGAGGCCTTGGTACAGGTGTGGAATAACTGATGATCAATTAGGCCATGACGAGTCTTCTCTTCTTGTGGATAGTATATAAAGGGGATTGAGGGAGCATATGGAGAAAAGCCCTCTAAAGACATCTATTCATTTTTAGTAGCAGAGATTACATCGAGGTTGAGTCAGTGGAAATTACATTTTTCTTAATTTCTCATATTCTCCCATTATTTGCATAGACAAATCCTGCAGTGAAGAATTATATGTCTGCTGCCGCACTCAGTGTGTGCCCCATGGTGCCAGGAGGAAAGAGGGATTCAGAGAATGGATGTGTCACCTGTTTAAAAGGCAGACTCCTAAAGTCCATTTTTAAAGAAAAATCGATCCCTGTGGATGTTGTGTGGAAACTCTACAAGCTGTTGCCACTTGAATATTAAATATTAGTTCTTTTTAATATCACAGATACCAAAATGTCAAGTATTTCCTTTCTTTCTTTCTTTTTTTTTTTGCTTAGTTGATAATGAGCTTTTAAAGTGATGCGAATTTAAGCAGTGTTTCCAAGTATGCTAGAACATCTAGATTTGCTATAACCCAGCTCATTTTCTATCAACTTGGCAGGGTGTGTCCTTGTTAAAAAGTCAATATGCAAAATTACTATGATCCACTCATATTTAGTGTTAGCTTTTTAGAGGGATAGACTTCTGTGTGAAATTCATAGTTTAAAAACTCCAATGAACTCTGAACTGTTGAATATCTAACTTAGCAATTCTCATTTAATACTTCATAATAGGCAGGATTGCATAGTGGTGAAGATTATCAGTGCTGGAGCCAGACTGCCTGCGTTTAAATCCAGGCTCTGTCTCTTAGTTGCTGTGAATTTGGGAAAATGCTTAATCTCACCGTGCCTTAGTTTCTTTCTCTGTAAATGGGGATAATGACAGCAAGTACCTCATCGGGTGTTGTAAGGATTAAGCCATTACATGCAAAGCACTTACAATAGCGCCTGGCACCTTAGTAAGGTATTAATAAGTATCAGCTGCTATTATTATAACTGTTGTTATTACTACTGTTATTGTTACTACAATGTATTGCATATGAAGAATCCTTCTATATATAGCACACTGCAAAAGTCTGCAAAGGATAGCGTAGTTTTCCCTCTTACGCTTGAATACTTTTTTAAATCTTTCTAGAAGCATTTCTGAGTGAGTCAAATTCTTTTAAAATTAAAAAACAGAAGCACTTTAAAAATCAGAATTACACCATTTGCTAGTCGTTTTCCTCTGTGTAGACTTCAGTTCAGGATTTCACAGTAATAGTGTAAAAAGAGAGAAGGCAGAAGCTTTATGCCCACTGACTGCAGGAAGAATGTGGGCAAAAAGGAAAGTTCACTGGAGGATGGACTCATTCATAGAATCTGTGTTTTTTTCCCTTTCCCTTTTGTTAGGTTAAGGTTTTAAAAATCATCTTTATTCACATAAAAAAAATCAGAAGTACCTTCAACGTAGTAATTTTGACCTTGTAAAAATGGTACTGGACAAACATGTCTTCTTGTAATTAACATGCTGTTATTATTCTATTGTTATATGGGATAAGAATTTGATGAAGTTTAAATGAGTGATGTATATATATATTAGATTTTACTTAATCTAAAAAGTATGAAATGAAAAAAAATATTCCAAGTATAACCTTAGATGCAAAAAAATAGGATTCTTAGGATGCGGAATGGCCACCGGTCAAGGAGGGAAAGGGCCCACCGTAGCACCACGTTGACGAGTATGGGAAAGCCGCTGACTTCCGAGCAGCCAACATGCAGGGGGACCACATGGCAGGTAGTAATCACCTGTGCGGCTCATGTTGTAGATGTCAAGAAGTAAACCAAAAGGACAAAGCAGTACGTCATGCATAGCCACCGCATTAAAATAGCAGGTGTGGTATTCAATCAGGAAAGAACCAGAAGATTAGAGAGTGGGAGGGGAAAGAATGCAAAACAACCTGATATTGCACTTTTCCGTGCCCATCCCCTCATGGCACTAAGAGCAAATCAGTTAGAGATATCACAAACTATAAAAATAAAACTTGAGCTGCCTAATTGCAGCTCTTTTCTTATAGGCAATCATTTGTATGCTCTGAAGTTTGATATGCAGAAGTGGTTGATCCAGAAAAATAGTTTGAATCTTTACAGAAGCCCCTTTTTAGTGATGTGTAGAAGGTAATTAAGATGTTTATGGATAGTGGGGGGGGCAAGGCCCACATAGCATTGATAATTGCATTACTTTGTAACTTTATTTCCCTGGCAGCCAATATGCATATATACTCCCATCCTCACAGGAGTACATAGTCAAGTCCAGCTCTTATTTAATGCATGCCATTTAGGAGGAACCTAGGCCTCATTAATTCATGATCTACCAGTTTAGAATATGTGATAATTAATGCAGAAGCTGGGCTAAAATTTTCCTTTGATTAGCAAAACCTTTTCCCTTAGATTATTGGAAATTAACAGTGTAAAAATATTTCATAGGGATATGTAGAATGAGAAGACAAACTACAATGTCTTTGAGTTCCCTAGAGTACTTTGGAATCACCTTTCATTTGCAAATAATTAATATGCTAATTAGAAAACTTCTCTATTGATTGAATTGCTTCTCTAGTGACTTATGTTTGATAACAGTCTGAATGACTTAACTGTGTTATCTGGTTTTGAGATACTGATTTTATTATACTATTTACAGCAAACAAATAAGTAAATATTAGGCACATTTAAAAGCAATATAATTACTTTAAAGTTTTATAATTCAGACTTAGCGTACATTTGTTCTGGTATTCTTGATTAATTCTAATCAGTGCAATGATACTATAATGCTATCTAGGCTTACAAATTAAACCAAGCGCACTCATTTTTTGGTATGCAGAGCCTTAACTTGGGCATTGAAAGCACAGTAAGCATTCAGTAAAGCAACATTATTAATATACTTTAACCATTTATCATAGTAAGAGAATGTTTTAAAATCTGGTAGGAAATTGTTTCTTCAAATAAATGGTGTTGCATGTAAATGCTGTAGCATGGTATTTTGCATGATGCTGCTCACAAAAAACATTTCTGAAAATATCTACATATAAGTCATCCTAACCCATTGGCATACCCCATTAGCAATGCTTTAGAATATGTATTATATAAATCCCTTAATTAAGTTTTGGTACATTTTCTCATATTATATTATTAATGAAGTAGAAAACAGCTGGTTATTTACAACTATTTAACATTTCTCTTGACTCTGTTGTATCCCAACTCTAAGCCTGAAATCACTCTCGTCCCATAGTCTTTGGGTGCGATGGGGATGAAGATGGTATTTACTCCATTAAAACCTAGCAAATTCAAGAAGCAGAACTGTGAAATCAGGATGAACTAAACAGAGTGAAGCCAAAGGCATACCACACCTTTCTACAAGTAAATATTTAAAAATATAGATGTTCTTTATTCTGAGAGAAGAGTTTTACAACCAATTAAGTTTGTTCAAGGTCAATTATCCGATCTCCCAAGAAACTTTGTTTTGAATAAGTTGCCACCTGCTGTGAATAAAAAGTCTATAGAACATGGCTGATCTTCTAGAAGTGGTGGCATAAGGACAGAACCAATTTAAAATTTTTGGTAGAGATTTCACATGAAGTCTTCCTTTCTAAACCTCCATTTCATTTTTCTGTAAATGTCAAAGTCACTGTTGAGTAAAATTGGTTCTGTTTCATGTGTGTGATGAACTCCATTGAAATGTGTCAAACAGCTTTGGCATCTCTCGTCACGTAGCTTTTCTCTTGTGCCAATGAATCATTATGGCAACAGCCATCAAATGATGCCTGATTTTTTTGTAAATGTTTATATTTGTGGATAATATGCCAATCTGTTTGCAAACTGATGTATTTCCAGATGAAGCTATTTTTAACAGTATTACCCTCATTCTAAAATTATATTCCACACATTGCATTAATGAAGATAAAATCAAATGTGTTACAGCACATAAAATGGTGTTTTATGTGTAGTTGAGGCTCAAGGAATATTTGTTGATTTGAAATATCCATTTGGGACCAAAAAAAGCGCCAAACAAACCCAAAACTTGAATCAGAGGATAAAGACAAAGGTCTTTTTCCACATGGGGAAAAAATTCCAACCTGTTTTATCATGAGCGAAAGTATCAGAGTATGGTCAAGAACAGACTCTGGCACGTCACGCATCTGGATTAGAAGCTCAACCCTAGTCAACACTGGCTGGGGATCAAGGCACGTCTCAATTTGTTTGTCTATAAAATGGAACGATATTAACAGTACCTACTCCATAGGATGGCTGTGAGGATAAAATGAATGAATTCATGTGAAGTCTTAACACTAAGATGGCCACGATGACCTAAACTGTAAAAAAAAAAAAAGTCTTAGCAAAGGACACACATTGGCCATCCTAGGGGCAGAGTTTGCGTCTTATGCATGTCTTGTTTTGCCTTTTACAATTAAACCGAAATCAGCTGCCCATCTTTAAAGATCAGGGCTTGCTCATTTCTGGATTAACTTGAAAGAGCAGACGTTCTGGCGACTTTTTTTTTGTTTGTTTCTGGAGTGGAGGGAGCTCCCTACCAAAGCACTGTAGGTGCTTCCCCACCAATCCTTAATGATGCCATTCAAGTGCTTGCTTCATTCCTTTGTGCATGTTGCCTGGCTTCTGAGGGTGTCTGAGCTTGTGGATGCCGTTTTTCCCAAAAGATTTACTCAGGGAAACAAAGGAGAAGAGAATGCACTTTACACCTTTAATTAGATATTCATAGCATGAATTTTAAACAATTTCTGTAGCAAACTATATGTCTAGGTTGCAGAAATGTATGAAAGACTTGGTTTCATATTACATCCTGCTTGTAAGTTAGGCTATTTGGCAGCTCCATTAATTCTTTTGGATGCATAGCCATTTAAGACAATGAAGCTTCAATAAGACTGCAAGATGGTCAAAACCCATTTGCCCATTAGTGTGAGCGATTTCAGTGAGTTTGCTCTTCTTTCAATAGCTCGATGAAAGGGCAGCCTGAGCGTATTGGGTGGGAGCTATGGGCCGGCAGGAGGCAAGGGTTCCTTAGTGGGTGTGAGGAGTTCAAAACAGATTTAACTTTATTAAGTTGTAAAAGGAATCACGTGGTTGGGTTTATCAGTAAATTACTGTGAAACGGCACATCGCAGATGATTTTTAAAGGCTCATACTGGTGAAAAGTGTTATGAGGAGTGGAGGTGTTGTATTTATTTTTCCTGATATAATGTCCAAACCTTTTATTAATGACATGAAGTCTAACTCATAAATAAGAACACCGGTGAATTTGCCGTGTTCCATCCCTGACCTTACTGTGTGCCAGGACTTGTGCCAAGGACGCCACAAACGTGTTGCAATCTAATTCTCATGCCCATTCGGTGAGGTGGATAATCTTCTCATAATTTCGGCAGATGAGAAACCGAAGTTTGGAGAGGTGGAGTAACTCATTCGAGGTCACACCACGAGTGTGTAATAAAACCAGATCGTTGCCTCGGCACACGCTCCGGGGTCCTTGCTCTGACCATACCCTGAGGAGTCACAGCTCATGATCAGTGCCCAGTACAGCTGTGACCTTAGACTTGAATCTTCGCGACTTCCCTAAAATTCTAACAGCAATACAGGTTTCTAGAGGTAAAATAGTTGTGACAGAGTGTATAAGCTAAATAAGAACAGCAAGCAAAGGTTTGCTCTGTGCCAGGTAATGGAATAAAGGATCTCTAAACTTGTAAGTCTTAAACAACAATCCTCTGAGATGGAGACCGTCATCCTTATCCTCTGCTTTAGAGATGAGAAACACAGGTTTAGAGGGACTGGATCCTTTGCCCAAGGGTGCACAGCTAGTGGTTGGCAGAAGCTGGATAAAGCCCCAGTAATCTAGAGGCTCCTTCTTAACTATAACATTCACTATCTCATTTGTATTTTGCTCATGGAAACAGCATCTAGGTTTTATTTACTCTCATTTCAGACAAAATTTGAACAAATTTATCACCAGGTTTCTAAATCCCCAGCAAACTGAAGGGATGGTGTAAGGAGTGCTGGAGGCTGGAGTACCCATGTTAGTAGGAGGGGGTGGCGGAAAGGGGCAGAGAGAGTGGCTACAGACGGCCAGCAGAAGAACTAAAGACAGAAAGGATGGAGTCAGGGGCTGGCCTGGGGGAGTAGTGATGCTCTGTGTTCCTATGCCGAGAGCAGCACCTGGGCAGAGTGACAGTAGATAAGCACCTGTAATAGAAGTGCACGTATGGATGAGTGCACAGGCGACTGAGTGTAAGAATGACTAAGTGCCCGAAGTAATGACAGTAAGACTCATGACTGTCAGGGTGAACATATGAATTCTTGGCAGCGCTTGAGGGTATCACTGTGTTGCAAATCCAGCAATGGATATTCATAATGATCTGGAATCAGTAAAAAAATGTCCAAATTCTCCTGAATGTTTGAGAAGCCGTGGCTCTGTAGAATAAATGTGAGCACCAAGACTGTGAAAAGTTGTTATGGTGGTCTTTAGGAGGGCTGGGTTTGGGGTCCCATTGTGTTTCTCTTCCCATTTTATCTCGGGCAAGCTTCTCTGTCCCTCTGAGCTTATGTATGAAATAAAGGCCCATGTGCTAATACCAGGGATAGAACTGCACTGTGGCTGGAAGCACACTCGGGCCAGTTCACCCATCTGGATCCCAGTGTCAATACTCATTAGTCTTGAGGGGTTGTCAAGTGACTTGATATGATGTGCTTCAATTTTCTCATCTTCAAATTGGGAATAGTAAACTTCGGGGTCTCAGTGGAGGCAACTGATAAATAGCACCCGGTTTCTCTTTCATATTCCAAAGAAATTAGGAAATAACACAAAGCGGTGTTAGATGGAGACTCAACTATCACATTTATGACTAAAATAATAAAAGGCAGATTGGAAAGTTAGCTTAGTGTGAGAGCCCAGCAGACTTGCTCAGTAAACCCCTCTCCCCTCGCCCCCGCATTCGTCAGACACCCCCTGGAGTCAGGGTTACGTTTTATTTCGTTTTTTCTTTCACAGAGGCTACAGAGCAGCTCTGTTCTAAGGTGTAGGGTCAGAGGGGATGACTATCTGCTCCCCGCTCCGGACAGCTAAGGTGCAGAACCCAGAAGTCTGAAGAAATGATCCCGAGGAATCTGTTTTAATCCTTGCTAATTAAAAAAGATCATTAGAGACATCCGTGATCTTGGGAGCCAGAAAGTCACTTATTAATTACCAACAATTCTTGTATTTATAGCTTTGCTTTTTGGAGTTGTTTACAGCATCACTAAAAGGAAAATGTATGAATAATTTACGGATGGGGAGTTTGAAGCTTCCCTTAAAAATATCTTTCACTTCAGGTCAATCAATGCATTGCAGGCAAAATGAATTCTTTTTCCATCTCACTTCACCTTTCCCACTACACACACACACACACACACACAGGGTGGGGAGGGGAGAGCGGGAGAGAAAGAGAGAGAGAGAGCGCGGGCAAGCAAAAAGGGATAATGATTTAGATGTTTTTATGTGCTTTGGACATTTGCCTGTTAGCCCTGAAAACTACATGCTATTCTCACCTCAAAGGGTAGCACTGTTTACGGAGGTGTAACCCTTTACATCAAGTTATAATGGGAAAAAGTAATCGAACCCTGACTTGATGTTTGGATAGCTTCATGCATTCAATGTGTTTTATGTAACACTTTATTTGCAGAGGATTCATAACCTAAATGACATGCTTCTCATAATATCCTGGTGTAATAACTTAGAAGACATTTAATTGAATGAATACTGTATAACAACTTAAAGGGCACTGCAGCGTTTAAAGATTTATTCCCTGAGACTGACTGAAGTCGAAGGAAGCCTGTGTATGGTGGCATCTTCACTAATCCAGGCTAATGCTAACTGACCATCAAATTAAACTCACACAGACAGGAAGACAATGTGCTTGAATGGGTTGCTGGATGTTTTATCAATTTTGATTGCCTTCATTTAAAAACTTTAATTAGAACCTCTGCTTACTTGAGTCAAATTGCTCATAAAATACCATGCAAAACATTTTAAAAGGGAATTTTAATTATACCACTAAAGAAATGCCCTTGTTCAATGTTTACTAAACACTTGCCAGAACAAGTTAATTAATACATGTTTAAATAAGTGAAAGAAGAAGGGAAACAAAAAAAAATCACATTCATCTTTTGTCAAGTTTTACTGCAGTTGTCAAAGAAGTTCAATTTCTAATTTAGGGACTGCGCTGTTACAGTGTGCATGTGTAACTATAAACAATGGGGCACAGGAACACAATGAAGGCCAGTGGAAAACTAATTCCCCCCAGAAGTTGTTGTTCAAAATAATCATGCATTGTTACTTGATGTCCTGCAGTCATCAAATCAAGCACTTTTCATTTTCGTGCATCTATTTATTTATTCTGTGGTAGACGATCAGAATATTCAGATGGTACTTATGGCCTTTTAATTGTTCTAAGCTACAGAAAAATGCTTTTTAATAGGAAAAGCGTAATGTGGAGACAAAGAAGAAATTTCATGATACTGAGTTTTTAGTTCCAATTTTAATATACCACCAACTTTTTGACTTCATTTATTTTTTTAGAAGCCCAATTTTTCCTGTCTATTAATGTAAACCATGACTGCTGTGTTGGTTAAGATTGATATTGGAAAGCATTTGATAATTTACTAGAAAAACAAAATGAAATCAGTCTTTCTGGGATATGCCCTATCCCAGGAGCTTTATGAAAAATCAGAAGGAGAAGTACCCGAAATAATTTTGAAATCTTTTGGAGAAAGAAAATGCACATATCCCATTAACGATCACTACCATAATTAAGAAAATTATTCTCTTAAATAGCATAACCCACACTATTATCGTTTACTCCCATATTGCTGAAACCGATCACCAAATTTCTCCAATCCTGTAAGAAGCCACAACCTGTGCTGATGTGGGAAGTGACAGTGACTGAGGATCAGGTCTCCCTTGGGTCTCTCACTTCAAGTTCCAGGCCCGTTGAGACAGTTGTAATAAGCCTCGACTGGCTTGTTATAAAAATTAAATATGGTACAGTACGTAAAATACTCACCATGTTGCCATGTAAACAGCGTTGAATATGAGCTAGTATCCTTTTTGGTAAGCGCCTTCATTGCTTACAGAGAGCTGATCTTAGGCAGTGCAAGAATAGCACTATAATGATCTGCAGTCTTTGGGCCATTTAATATCAGTAAAAAGCATGAAGGCAAAATACCATAAAAGGTAGCCTACATAAAAAGCAAAACAAAACCCTTTTTCTTGTATATATTATTTTTCTTTTAAAGAAGAAAACTTTATATCTAGAAACAGGCGTGTTTGATACTTAAGCCTGCCACTGACTTGCTCTGCAATTTCAGCTGGCAGGGGAAATAGAATTTTCTAGTGAATTTTTCCTAATAAAATAAGAACGTGAAGTGCCAGCATGTTTGCACACTTACCAATTATGAAATGAGTTTCCCTGGATATTAAAACTAAGCCGAAATATAATTTAGTCCTATAAACTACTATCAAACTCAGCTATAGTTCCATTTGAAGGATTGAGAATTATTTGATTAGCAACTGATTAATGGACTTTAACAGGACTGATTATTTTTTTCCAAAGCACAGTAGAAATTTTTTGTAAAATGGACATTTTTTCCTTAGGAAGAAGAAAATATTAGGTACATAATATATATGTATAGATAAATATATATTTAAAGGCATCTTTGAGAGTCAAGTGCTTCTGACATCCCCTCCTTAGAAGATGTTGCAACTCTGTCATGGATGTGTAATTTATTTCAGATGACTGTAAATAAAAATCAGGTATCCATGGTTATAAATTCTCTGTTTCACATTTTCTTTAGCAACAGCAAGAAATTTCAATTAATTGAATCTCAGCCAACTACAAATAATGCCAGAGGTGCAATATTTGGTGCACCAGGTCATGGGCAACCATTAATTAAGATGCAAAGGATCAGCATTAAATGTCCCCAATATAGGATTTTTTTCCTGGAATTTTTGATGGATATGGACTGAAATATCTGTAAAATGCAGTTTCAGCTATATGGGAAAAGAGGGAATTGGGTACAATCTCTACTTTGCTTGCTCTGGAATTTTTGATAAAGTTCTGAAGTGTCATTTTTGAAAATGAAGATGAAAATAATCTTGCTTAAGGATTTTTATCTATAGAAAAGAAAAGCCCTTTGCATTCCATGTTATCTTTATTTTAAAGGAACACCAATCAATGATTTCCCATTGGAGAGATGGAGGGGAAGATGAAGATCATTTCAAAATGGTTAAAGCCACCAAATGTGCAATCTGTAAACTATGACATGTCTTATTTAGAATTTTTTCCCAAAATCACCTGCCAAGAGCCAATTGAAATGATTTATTTTCAAGAGACAATCTACAATCTTTTATAATATGTAGATTGGGGGGGCAGTATAATTGTGTGTGTGTGTGTGTGTGTGTGTTGCTTTCCAGAATGTAGATGTTTATTCATGTTGCTTTATGGTGGTTGAGTTCAAACAAGAAGAATTCTCAGAAAAAGATCAGTACAACTTGTTAGCCTCCAATTTATCATCCACCTATCCAAGACTTAATGGTTGTGTTAACCCGGAGTCTCAAGAATAATTATAGTCTAAAACAAGTCCTTAAAGTAAGGAGATGAAAAGAACTGTATAAAGTGAAGGCTGTCATGAAATAGAAATTGCACAAGCAAAGGAACTTTCATCGTGTTGAGTAAGTACTTTACTATGGGATTCTTTTTTAAATTAAGGTGCCTGGTAAGTTGGATGAAAATAAAATATGTATGATTAGCAGGGAATACCTTGGCCCAAAGAAGTTGGATAGGAGTGGAAAAAGGACAGAGAAGTGTTTTTTTCCCCCCAAGTCATTACCAGCTTAGTTCACAGAAAAGTTATTTCAAACACTTTCCTTGAAAGACTGCTTTGAGGTCT